>NC_134477.1:33811964-33934466 GCF_964194025.1 Convolutriloba macropyga
AGCTGGTACGATATAGAATAGAGATGCGTTGAAAAGTTCATTCGGAATAGATGACGAAAAGATTTTGATTCCGTTGTTATCTTATAGGAGGTAACGTTTTTGTGGTAAACAAACATGTGTATTTCAACCAAACTTAGGAGTAACGCGACAATATAACAAAGTCTGGTCAATGATAGCAAAGTCTGATCAGAGATTTATTTTGTCCAGGATAGTCAGATGAGAGTTTAGTTTGGCCTGATCAGTGAAACTTTCGGCAGCCTAATCACTGACTGGGGAGGTTACGGTGGTTTGGATTACCCTGATCAGAGGTTTTCTTAAACCAGAATCATTCAGATTAGGCGTCACTTCGGTCACCGATAGTCTTCTTATCATTGTTTTAATTTCATTTGTCGCTTTCTGGCCAGAGGTTACTTTGGTATAGCACCGTATTCGACAAGAGTTTCATGAAACGATTGTTAAACACTAGCTTGGTTTAGAGGCCTGCTCAATAACCCAGCTGATCAATGAGAAAAAATAAGCTAAGAAAAGGTTTTCCTTAAGTTTAACAGCCTCTATCCGCAGAAGAATACTTGAGACATTATTGACATCATTCTCATCAAGACTGTGAACCAGTTTTTTGTTAAATCTAAAGCGATTGGCAGGCCCGATTATGTTTCATTGGAAGCTCTTTTGAATAATTGAAAATTTCAGAGAAAGCAAAAAATTATAGAAATGTTTTGAATTATCTCCTGACAGAATACCTTAAAAATGAGATCTACTGACTACCATTATTTGTGTATTCTGTCAATTCTTGTCGGCGATGAAAGAAATGCGATGGAACATAAAACAATGTTGTTCAACGTAAAACAACGATGTCCATTTTCGGCATTCATAATTAGATAAGGCCATCAAAATTTTCGAAGTGTCAGTGTTTGCTGCCATTATTAGGTGAATTTTTACGAACTTAAACCAAGCACAAAAAAAGTTTTATCCCCCACAATCTTCCATAATCTTTCAGAAGGAGCCCATAAAATAGATAACGAATCAATGTCATTTTGTGTCCCTATTGGGCAAAGAATGGTCGACATCTTTGATTGTTTCATTAAAAAAATTGCTTCTGAAGCCGTTATTGTAGTCAAGTTGGCCTCCTTTTGTGCATTATTTTGGCAAAATTTTGTAGTGGTTTTTTAATTGTTTTCTTAGAGTGCGCGTTTGCCTTAATTAGTTTCGGTTTTTTCTTTTTCTATTAAAATGTCTCTCTATTCACTTCTGATCAGACCAATATGATCTCCTTGCTGCCTTCACCACCACCAGCCACCCGACATAAACGGGCTACAATGGAACTGAACCCACGCCAGTTATCCTAGTGTAATGCGCCAGGCGACAGTGAGTCAGTCCGTCTTTTAGCGAAACGATGAAAGTAGATCTAGATTGCAATCAAACCATTTGACCTAGTCGAAAAACACTGAAAAAATTCTCAAATTGTCCAAGTGGCTTTGCAATGATACATAGGATTTTGAAAATTTGATTTTGGAAATTTTTGTTCAGAATCAACAAATTTCAATAGCAAAACTTTGAGAAAAGTATCCCTGGTCGAGAAATAATCGGCTTTTAAACATAAGAAATTGTCAGTATCTTCGTTTTTTGTTGCCAAAAATAACGGAAGCTCCGTTATTTTTTAGTCGGCGTCATCGTTTGGTTCGGTATTCAACATAAGAAAGATTGGGTATCGTCGTTTTTAAACGTAAAAGAGATTTGGTATCGTTGAGGGAAATAAAGGAAATTTTATGGTGTGGATTTGAAAAGCAGATAAATCCAGAAAACCGAACAAGAAAATAGATAAAATGCTCAATTTCAAACGTAACTAATCGTCAAAAATTTTACTTAAAAGCTCCAAGAACGTATGTCAAAACTCAGGAAATGTGACTTAATGACCAGAATTCTCATCAATGTTCAACAAGTATGATACACTTTTGAGCTCTAAAATAACCAAAATGATAATAATCGTTCAACTAGTTTTTTGAACGAATAATTTCCAATAAATTTGCACATTCTTACAGAATTTATCTCTAAGAAGTTTATTTGAAATTCCTGGAAAAAAACTATCATAACGTTTAACTCTATTAGAAAAAAATTCACATTTTCTTTAACAAAATAACCGACATTTTTAAAGTCTAAAACCGAAAATACAAACAATGTCTTAGTTTAAAAAGAAAACATATCAAATCTATTAAAACTGAACATAAAGAATCTCTCTTCCGTCCAAAAACGACAATACCAAATCTTTCTCACGTTAGGGCCATACCGAGCACACCAAGCTTTCTTACCTATGAAACAGAACATACAGAAGATTTTCTTAAAAATTTTGTTCGCTCTTCTCAATCACGGAAACAAGCTCTTCCCTCCAAACTGATTTATAAAATTATGAACTTGTTATTACGCAAAGAAGAGTGAGCTCTTTTCAAGCTATGTTCAATTAATTAACTTCTTTTTTAAGTGACCGTTCGATCCATTTTGTGTCAAGTTCTGCATAACAATTTTTTTAGAAATCAATTGAGTTTTTGAGACATTGCTATTCAACGCCAAATATTACTCGATTGCTAGTGTGGATTTATACTGCGGTCAAAAACAGATCTCCCAAATGCATTAAACACGATTGCTTATCACAGAGCATTTCCTTTTGACAAGATAACAGAGAGTTGTGCGCTTAAATTTTTGAGATCGATGAATCAGTGTAAACCAGTTGGCAAAATCATTAAAAAGCTTTGGGCTCTCGAAGACAGTGATCGATTTTGAGATTATTTATTTATTTTTGTTTATTTAATTCTTCTGCATTAATCTTTAAATATTGCACTTGGGGTCTAAAATATCAAGTATGGAAACTAATATCCTCGAATATGGCTAAAAAAACAAAAATTTTTGGTTAATATGCTTATGCTCTATCCATAAGCTGATATCTATCCATAAAGTGATCCTCGATCGACATCATGTTCGACATATATTGCAAAATTTTTAATATAACGAGGTTGTTATTCAGCGCTATTTTTGCACTTTTAATACAACTATTCCAATGATGAAACTGTAAGAATTCCTAATTTTTTGTAAGAATACTTTTTGTAAGAATTATTTATTTCAAACTTCAAGTCTAAAGGTTTTGAAATCCAATGAGTTGATGAAACTGTTAAAAAAGAACATCTCAATTTTTCTGCCACAAATTGACAACGTTCATCCTAAATGAGCGAATCATCATTTTTACTCTTAGTTTAGGTTAACAAGTTTTCATGTGTATGTTTTGTCTTTTTATTTCCCACTTTCACGGTCATGACACGTGACTTAGGGTCCACCTCCTATGAAGAAAACGTTGCATTGCAATAGATAAGTGTGTTCTATCCAATTAAAATGCAGATTGAGAAAATGGCCAACAGAACATGAAATAACGTAAAGAATCATGCATATATAAACAGTGAGACGTCTTTTGAAACTCAGCAGTCTTTTTGCTTCGAAGGGTCGCACAACCAGAATGTATCTCTCGACAGCCAGAACCACCAAACAGATGGAAGTCCCGTACTCATTAACCTGAAAAAATACGAAATTTTCAGTAGGTGGGCTCAAACATTCAAAACAGCAATTTCCTTGTTTTCCTTGTTCTTCTGTATGGATTTACGTTTCAATGATTGTTTGCAAATGGTACGTTTTGTGTTTTTGAGGCTTTTTGGGGCTTTTCGTGAATAGCATGACAATACTCTGCCACATTTATTCACTTTGTTAAACTGTTGTCAACGATAAAAGTCAAGACACTATGGCACAAAAAAGCTACGTACACCTAAAGAATTTGAAAAAAAAAACGCCACAAGCATCAAAAAATACAACAATTTAAGTTCAAATCCTTAAATCATTAAATTTCAAATCTGGTAATCAGTCATTAAGTTTCGAATTTGTTTTAATATTTAGCATACGGTTTGTACAGTTTGTTCACACAAGCTTCTAACAACATCTGAGTCAAATTTTTAACACTTTCTCTTCTAAAAACTCCAAAAGAGCTGCCTGTTTTTGTAATTGTTGCTTCAAATTGCTCATTAATTTGAAAATAGATTCCAATCAGGAGCAATTGCTCACCATTCTAGTAACTCGCACTCCTTTTTTGAAAAAAAATAGATGACAATTTTAAATCTATGCAAAACAGTTTCATCTTATGCAACTTTTCTTAAAAATATTCTTCCAAGTATAGCTTCAGCTTTTTTGAACGTCTAACAAACATTTTCTGTCATCCTGCTTGTATTGTATCCCAAAAGATCAGTGATCATCTCCCGAAACTCGTATTTATTTTGCTTTTTGTCAAGACGCCTTAATCTATTTCTCCAAAGAACTCGCACAATTTCTTAGCCGGAGACTCTTGAAACTTGTTACTTTTTTGCTAACGATTGGGTACATTATGTGTACTAGGTTAGTATCTTAAGCTGAGTTGCTTTTGTTTTTTGCCCAAAAACTGGACATTTGGAATTGCAACAGCGTGGCGAACAGTAAAAAGAAGTTTTTCCTTTGTAAGCGGAGAAAACACGAATGAAAACTGAACTCAGACTTCAGAATTTTAAGTCAAGTTTCACGCCCTAGCGGAAATTAATCGTTTCAAGAAAAAATAGCGCTTAAAAAGCATACATTGTGCTCTACGTACTTTTTGGGCACATTAGTGTATGTTAACCGTGGTCATCAGCGACAAATAAGTATGAAATTTTACTCGTCTTCCCAGAAAAGGGAGCCAGTAGACATTGTAAAACAAGTTTCGGCATGCAAACTTTATTTTAGCATGCCTCAATAAACTTGAATTAACTTAGCCCAATTTGCCCAATTAGCCTGATTTTTCAAATGAATATTGAATTTTTGTTAATAGATAAGCATGAAATTGAACTCTATAATCTATATAAGTTATAATTATAATACAAGACTGAAAGTTGTAAGTTATAATATGAGCATAAAATTGAACTCTACAATCTATATAACTTATAATTAAAAAACATAGCAGGACAAGTCCGGACACAATTCAAAGTGTTCTCATTGGCAAAAAAAACTAGATATAGAAAGGAGAATGAATAGATTGGATAACCACCACATGCGAACAACAACTACAACAAAGAAAACGAATTTATGTTCAAACAGTATTCTCACTCTGCTTTGAAATTGGAGTAAAAAATTCACGCCGCAAAACCACTCGCTTTTTTTGCTGCACTTATTGTTTCGGCATGACCAAAATCATTTCTTCAATTTGAATTCAAACATGATGAAAATAAGTGTACAGATCTTCACAAAACATAGCCGAAGTAAAAGAGGAAGTAAATAAAAATGCTGCGATGTGAAAAAAACATAGCAAGAACAATCCCGATTGAATTGCAAGTTTTAAACCAAAACACGCGACCAAGAAGGCACTATGAATGGATTAGGAGAAACATTTAGAAAACGAAAACAATCATGAAAAACAGTAAAACTTAAAGTCGAACTGTTGCATATGAACAAAAGACCAGAAGCGAGAAAGCGTTTTTTGTGCAGGCACCGTTCTGAATAGGCTCACTTTAAAATTAGAGTATAAAAACTTCACGATGCAAAACCACTCTTTTTTGCTTCACTTCCTTTTATGGCGTGAACAAATTCATCATCTCAATGTAAATTCAAGAACAATGCTAATGTGTGCGCAGATCTTAAGAAAAGGAATGCAGAAAAATAAGACACAAGGCAAGCTCAAACTGACAAAACTACAAGTGTTCAACGGGCCTTAAAACTGTGATATCGCAAAAATAGCCCAAGATTGCATATAAAACTCAAAGTCGAACTGTTGAATATGAACAAAAGACCAGAAGAGAGAAAGCGTTTTTTTTGTGCAAGCACCGTTTTGTCACTCTTTAAAATTAGAGTATAAAAAATTTCACGATGCGAAACCAGTCTTTTTTGCTTCACTTCCTTTAATGGCGTGAACAAATTCATCATCTCAATGTGAATTCAAGAACAATGCTAATGTGTGCGCAGATCTTAAGAAAAGGAATACAGAAAAATGAGACACAAGGCAAGCACAAACTGACAATACTACAAGTGTTCAACGGGCCTTAAAACGGTGATATCGCAAAAATAGCTCAAGATTGCATATAAAACTCATATAAAACTTAATATGGTTTAAAAAGCCCATAACCCAAACAATTTTTCACACTTCACACTTACTTTTTCACTCACTCAAAAATGCGACATGAACAAAAATCCTCTTTTTTTCTGATCTTCTGTTCTTTCAGGCGTTCGAACTTTAACAACTATTTTTCATGTACGGCATTGAATTTTACATCATGTAATAAATACACTCCCAGGAATTATCGATAAAAAGACGCTATCGGAATCACAAAATAGCAGCGCCCCAAATGTTGTTCTCAATAACAATTTTTGGTTTTTTTAATTCTAAGAGATTGAGTTGTAAAAAACAAATATTACTCAAAGTAACAAGATTTTAATTTATTGTCGTTTCAGACACATGCGGTGATCAATGATATTAACGGTCTATTTCGGTAGCCCGGTGACACGGAAGAAAGCGGAGAGGCATAGCATTCAATTGCACGCATTCGATAAACATTAGGAGCCCTGGAAATTATCCGTAAAAGCCTGCAATGGATTGATTTTCTAAAATCATTTTTCCTTCCCTCTTTACAACAATTGTTGGACAGCGAGCACTTTGACGACTTTTGTCCCTCATTATCAAACTTAATAGACATATTGGACACTTAAAAGCTTTATTTAAAAGTCGGTAAAAGTTTTCTTTAATTGATTGAAGTTGGGGATATCAGTGAAAATGAAATTGTTGTAAAAATAGTCTTTTACAGGTGATTACAATGGAAGTTTTACATAAAGGTGTTTGAAAATGCTTTGTTGGATATTTTATAAAAATGTAAAACTTGTAAGAATCAGTAATAGGGTAAAAATTAATTAGAATAATATTAATTAATGTGATAAAAACAAAAAATACAAATAAACTAGTCAAAAGTGTCCAATTTATACTTCTTTTAATCTGCTTCTTCGCCCTTCTTCCTTGACTGTTTCTAAGCGCTATTATTTTTTGAGAGACGCATTATTGCTATCAAAAATCAGACTTGGCCATGTTTGACAATTGTAAAATCAGCATGAACGCACGTCTGGCACGTAAAAAAATTGACATGAATCAGTGCATGAATTAGTAATGACAAGGAATTGCATTTAGACGTGACAAGTACTGATTCGTACTTGGAGTTCGGTACGGAGCAGCATAATTTCAATGGATTAATTCCCCCTCGCAAGTTGACTTCTGATATCTCCCATTTAAACCTATCGGAGGGACATCAGTTGGAACATTTAATTAACTAGAGTAAGCAGTTAAGGAGGGGTGGATATGGAAAACATGTAAACATTTATAATAATTGTTGCGAACCCAAATCAGTGGGGGGAAGAACTATACACTCAAACGATCAGTCAATTTTTGCCAATGGATATACTTGGCATAGTGGTTTGTCTTTTGTTTAGAGAGTTGAGCTATTTTTTGCGGAAGTTATTTCACCGTTTTTGCGAAATTGAGATACTTTCAGTTCGGAAATTAGGCGACACGTCTTGTGGTAAAATTTTGCTCATTTTACGTATCTAATTTTTGCATTGAATGTATATGTAATCCCCAATTGTGTCAAATTTAATGCCCGCTTTTGATCATGCAAGACTTCACTAATTGAGCACGAGAAAGTGGTTAAAAATAACATTATACCATATAACGCTTAGATGAAGTTACCAATCTGTTCACCAATGCGGGCAAATCGATACAAGAGATTTTTGTCTTTTAGGTTGCGAATCAGCAACACACCACCAAAACGGAGTCAACACAGACCAAAATGACATCCCGAAACAAACATATGAGATCACCTGTGAACACCCCAAAGGAAACATTAAGCGAGATAAAATTGCAGATCACTCAGAAAACTCAAAAAACGAATAGAAGCTCAAATGGAAATCAAAACATTTTGTATTAAATCTTTGAACCTATTGTCTATAAAAAGGTTAATAGAAAATTTTGATCACGTTAGTCATATTTTGATCTTTCAGGTATACAGAAGAGTGTCAAAGTTTCAATAGTCAATTAAGAAGAATGGAGAGATTTTTTAGAAAAAATTAATAGCCGCCTTGCAATAGACACCTGTCGATAGACACCTGTAAATAGACGCAAAAATTAGAAGCAGAATGGCGGAATTACTCCAAGAAAAGCAATTAGAGGCCTTGCAGCAGAAAGCTGTCAGCAGACACCTTTAAATAGACGCAAAAATTAAAAGCAGAGTAGAGGGATTTTCCAGGAAAAGCGAAACTGAACATTACAATAATTGCGCATGTGATATATTTTGATCAAAATGACATTTCTAGTTGAAGTACCAACAAAACATTTCCACAAAAGACGCAGGTAAAGAAGAAGAATGGAGAGATATTCCAGAAAAAAAATAATAGACACCTGTAAAAAACGTAGATGTGCTAACATGGGACAAAACGAACAAGAGATACACCGATAGGGCAGGTTGGCCTGTGTAGACTTGTGAAAATCTCTGCCGTGTTATGCAGAAATTAAAAAATTTGTTACAAAAATTTGAGTTACTAAAGTATATAGTTTTGGGAACATTTGACAAATTTCAGTTGCTTTTGTTCTTATTTTCCGTATTTTTGATAAATTTTTTAAATAAGTTTGAAAAATATTGTTTGAAAAATTTTGAAAAAACTATTTCTGTTTATCGCCGCAAAGCTGTGATTAGAGTAGTTTTTTTTGTCTTTATTAATTTCTACAGTCCGCAGTATTTGAATTGTATTGGTATGCTCTCTTTTTTTCAGGATCTGTTTCCTTTTTTGGCTTTTTCAGGATAGTGAGAACTTAAATTAGAGTGGTGATTTTAATCACGCTGAAGAAGTAAGGCGAGAGGGAAAACGGTTAGGCCTGAAACAAAAATTTTTCCAAAGTATCTTCAAAGTGCAATTAGAAAGAATTAGAACAAATTTTCAGTTTCTGAAAGCTAATTTTGTTCAAGTGAAGCAATTTGATTTTTGGTTTTCAGCTATTCTTCTATTTAGTGCAATTGAATTGTTACAAATGTGTTGCAATTGAACCTATCTGCAACTGCTTGATGTCATAAGGAATCAGCAATTTTTGTTTATTTCCAAATTGTTCGTTGTCATAAAGGATTAGTTAGTTTTTGTTGCTTTTTTTGTTTCTGAAAGCTAATTTTGTTCAAGTGAGGCAACTTGATTTTTGTTTTCAGCCATTCTTTTTATTGAGTGCAATTGAATTGTTACATATGTGTTGCAATTGGACCTATCTGCAACTGCATGAAATCATAGGGAATCAGCAAAAACTGTTTTACTGCCACACTATTCGGTGTCATAAAGTATTAAATTTTTGTAGCTACTTTTGTGATTTCTGTAGTCTGATCATCTAGCATAAACAGTGACAGGTCTCATTGTCTGTTATTGAGTTAAAAAATCAATTGATTTACGTTCTTATATGTTCGCTAGTAATTTTAACGACTTTGGCGCTATTTATTTGTTATGTAAAGTTTTTTATGAGCGTTGACTTTCGCGGGTACTTGTTGTAAATTTTGTCTTATATTTTGATCTCATTAACGATGGGTCTCACTGGTTGCCAAATGGATTATTATAATTGGTTTAATTGTTTCACTTCGAAGCTAAGGCTTTCTATGACTTTGTCTTCTTTTTTATTCAAGTAAAATACTGAATCTTTGTTTCTTATCAAGTTTTTATTGTTCAAAAAAATGTCTAGTCGCTTAACTTTTTTAATAAACAGTCTCATCTCTCGCTAAAGATTTTTTAAATTATCCGATCTGTTGAATTTTGCAAATTTAAGTCAAGCATTTTGCTTTCTCAATCTTTAACCTCATTGACGACAGATGGCGTCATTTGCATAATATAATTAAGGGAACCTAATTAGTTGCCGAAGATCATAGTGGTCCCTATCATGATTCTGAAAAATTTCAAACGAATGAGAAGACTCATAGGAACTGCATGTTACTTATTGTAGTTTTTTTTTGCATTGTCCCAAGAGCAACCGCTTTTATTGGCTTTCTTGTACGGATTAATTTTGTTGGATATATTCTATCTAAATTTCAAAACACAATTTTAGTGTCAGAAATAATGTTTTTTTAAAATGTTTAGATGGTTTTGCAAAATTTGTCGCATTTGTCTTTCCATTGACTTTTTCTAGCCGTTCAAACTGTTGAAGTGTTTTTTAAGACTGCTGACGTCTCGTGATTAGTTTTAGACAGTAGTTATGAGGTTTGTTAGATTAAAGCCACTGGTTCTCAAAGACGTTCTTGC
This sequence comes from Convolutriloba macropyga, assembly GCF_964194025.1. Taxonomy (NCBI): domain Eukaryota; kingdom Metazoa; phylum Xenacoelomorpha; order Acoela; family Convolutidae; genus Convolutriloba; species Convolutriloba macropyga. Next base: position 33,822,300 of record NC_134477.1, read on the forward strand.
TTTTGCAACTATCTCCAGTTTCCACTTCTGTTTTGTTTTGCCCTCAATTATCACAAGGTTGTTGTACTATTGACCCGTTGTAACGATGAAAAGAAACAAATTTTTTACGAAAAGTATTTTGTCTTTAACATATCTCAGAACACACAGTCTTGCATTACAAAATTTTCATTTGTTTCGTGCTTTTTGGTTTTGAACTTTTTTCTCTTTTAGGACCATGGGTGAGTAGAATTAGTTATTTTCATGTCGCTGAACAGTTGATAGGTTCAAGCTAAAAGTCAAATGATCCTTTCGGATTGGTTTTTTGACGTCTCTTATTTTTTCTCTGTTGTCTGACTCTAAATGATCGTCTTATTTCTGCTATACAGCAACGCTGAAAAAGAAAAATGTTCTGGGTGTCTTCTTCCCACTAACGGCCTTTTGCACGCTTGACATATTTTTTCTGTAAAAAACTGTTTAGTCGATTGGATAGTTAGATCTTGACTTGTCTCACTAAATATAAGAATTCTTGCCTTTAAAACATTTTTTCACGTTGACAAGGGTTACTGAATAAATTTCTGCCAGCTGCGTTTCTATTTTCAAAAGAAATGCAGTGATAGCGAAGTGCTTCATCGCATTTTGTCTAACAAGTGGGATAATTATTTTCAAAACTCAGCTTTTTATCAAAAATCCATCAAGTATGAATCCTTAGCAGAAAATGCTGGAAGAAACTCATAGAAGATTAAAATTATCGAATATTCTTAACTATTTCGTTATTAACAATTCATCGTTTTGGTTGGCCGAATTTTTTGTTGAATAAAATTTTCTGCAAACGTTGGAACTTCGGAACGTTGGAATTACGCTTTTCTAAGAAGAACCAGCAACATTCAAGGCTAAATTTGTTCTAACAGCGTGTTTTTACAACAAAAATATAGGACTCGTTTATGAAGCAGTTTTTTTTGCATTTTTTCTATTCTAACTGAAGGGATGTTATCATAAAGGAATGAAATCAAATACTTATTGCTCAATTATAGATAAATCTCACTCAAGTGAAAAAAATTCAAGTGAACATATATTAAATTTTTAGTTAAAATCACATTTTTTTTACATCAACACTGTGTTTGCAAATATTTGTCTTTGATTGTTAGTTCTTCTTTAATATTCATTTATTAGTTTTGGTTTTGTTTATATCTGGCTTGGCTTTATTGGTAACAGTTTTCTGTGGCGTCTTATGGGGATAGAATTTCCATTATCGTTAGTTCTTTGTTTGAAGCTTTTTTGTCTTTTCAAGGTCTTTGTATTTAAAAAAACAGTTGATATTTGAAGTTTTGCCAGATTTTTTGTTTTTTTCACCTTTTTCTGGTGAGCTCGTAACTTAATCTAATCAGCAGGGTTGCATTTTGTGAGCAATATAGATTATGATAGTCACCAGGTTTTTAGTTTTTGAAATTGGTCTTATTACATTTCATTTTCTTATTTCTGTAACTTTTCCCATTCTGAGGTTATTCTCTGACATAACTACATTTTTTTGTCCCAATAAAGACCTAAAAATGCATGAGGTTATGTAACATTCTTAGTAAACAGACACTGGTTTTTTTGGGTTGGCTTCGATATGTTTTTCTAGCAAACTTTTCTAGATAGATTTTGTTTTTTTTTGCATGAAATTGTTGTTCTACTTTCAGATCTATACTATAATCTGGACAATCAGCATAATTAATAGCTTTCTATTGAATTTGAAAGAACCATTTCCAGGATTGCAGTTCGTTTCAAGTTTTTAAATATTTTGTTTTAAAAAAACTTGTTGATTTTTAGAAGTTGCCCCCTTTTAATCTTATTTCTGTCAGTTTGTAGCTGAGTCGCAGTGACATGTCGCTTTTCTGTTATAATATTTCTTTACTGCCGTTTATCTAAATAGCAGTTTTTTGCTTAATCTATTGTTTTTTCTGGCTTTGATTCTACTACCGGCTTTCACAACAATTTTTATGATTTCAGATTGGTTGCAAAGATTTCAATTTAATTTTTAGTGTCTTTTTACAATAGCACACTGATGATATATCCATCTCGCCGGCTTTTAACGAAGACCAGTTTAAACATATGTATATTTTGGTCAGTAGGTAGAATATATTTTTTTGGCTTCAAGACTTGGCTCTTTTTTAAGTCATCAGATAAACTCTGGATAACAAACGCTTCCAATGGTTTCCGATCAAGCTATATTTAAAACTATTTAACAATTCAAGCTGATTGTTCATTGTTTTATTGTTTTTGAAATATGCTTTATAAAGCATTTTGCCTATTAGCTTCCTAGTATTTTTGGCTGATCTGCTTTATTGAGGTACAAGTTAATTTGTTTAATTTAAATTCTCTGTAATATAATGTTATTTTTTGTTGCTTTTTAAAGAATAGGCATCCGGCTTTAGTTGTAATTGATGTTTGTTTTGTACTTTGCAAAAATTTTTTTTTATTATTTTGACACTATTTGTCGTCATAATGTAATAATTTTTTGTCGCTTTTTGTGATTTCTGTAGTTTGACCAATTAGCATGAGCAGTGAACGCTTTAATTGTTTGTTACTGAGCCAAAAAATCAACTGAATCAAAGTTTGATATGTTGGCTAGTAATTTTTTGACTTTGACACTATTGGTACTCAAAAGGTTTTTCATGAATTTTGGTTTTTGCGAGTATTTGTTGCGCTTTTTGTCTTAATTTTGGTCTCATTAACGATGGGTCTCATGTTTTGCTAAAATGGATTATTATAATTGGTTGAATTGTTCCCGTTCAAAGCTAATTTCTTGTTCAAACTCTTGTCTAGTTGCTTAGTCTCGTTACTAACGAGCCTCATCTCTTGCTGAGGATGCAAGAACAGTTGAAAATTTTGAATCTATGATAAAATTTTTGCTGTCTCAAGCCACAACTTTATTTGTTACAGATTTGATTTCGTCATTTGCTTAACATAAATGAGGGAAGATAATTAGACACCGGAGAACACTGTGCTCATTATCACATTTTTGAAAAATTTTCAAAATTTAGAAGATTCATAGGACTTGCATGTTACTTATTGTGATCTTATTGCATTGTCCCAAGAGAAACTATTTTTGTTGGACTTCTTGTACCGCGTAATTTTGGTTAATACATCCGCTCCAAATTTCAAATCATATCTTTTTTGTCTGAGATATCGCCTTTTTGAAATGATTTTGTGGATTTCTGACTCTTATCTCCATTCCTAATTCTATTACCTCTTTGTAGCCATCCAAACTCTTAAATTTTTTGGTATAATATTTCTTTACTGCCGTTAACCTAAATAGCGATTTTTTGCTTAATCTATTGTTTTTTCTGGCTTTGAATCTACTACCGGCTTTCACAACAATTTTGATGATTTCAGATTAGTTGCAAAGATTTCAATTTGATTTTTAGTGTCTTTTTACAATAGCGCACTGATGATATATGCGTCCCACTGGCGTTTAACGAAGACCAATTTTTCCAAATGTATATTTTGGTCAGCAGGTAGAATATGTTTTTTTGGCTTCGAGACTAATTTTTAGCAAATTTCCTCAATGTAGATATTACCCTTGGCTCTTTTTCAAGTCATCAGATAAACTCTGGATAACAATGCTTCCAATGGTTTTTGATCACGTTGTATTTGAAACTATTTAACAATTCAAGTCGATCGTTAATTGTTTTAATTTTTTTGATATCTGCTTTATAAAACTTTTTTTTGCCTATTTGCTTCCTAGTATTTTTGGCTGATCTGCTTTATTGAGGTACAAGTTAATTTGATTAATTTAACTTCTCTGTAATATAATGTTATTTTTTGTTGCTTTTTAAAGAATAGGCATCCGGCTTTAGTTGTAATTGATGTTTGTTTTGTACTTTGCAAAAATTTTTTATTATTATTTTGACACTATTTGTCGTCATAATGTAATAATTTTTTGTCGCTTTTTGTGATTTCTGTAGTTTGACCAATTAGCATGAGCAGTGAACGCTTTAATTGTTTGTTAATGAGCCAAAAAATCAACTGAATCAAAGTTTGATATGTTGGCTAGTAATTTTTTGACTTTGACACTATTAGTACTCAAAAGGTTTTTCATGAATTTTGGTTTTTGCGAGTATTTGTTGCGCTTTTTGTCTTAATTTTGGTCTCATTAACGATGGGTCTCATGTTTTGCTAAAATGGATTATTATAATTGGTTGAATTGTTCCCGTTCAAAGCTAATTTCTTGTTAAAACTCTTGTCTAGTAGCTTAGTCTCGTTACTAACGAGCCTCATCTCTTGCTGAGGATGCAAGAACAGTTGAAAATTTCGAATCTATGATAAAATTTTTGCTGTCTCAAGCCACAACTTTATTTGTTACAGATTTGATTTCGTCATTTGCTTAACATAAATGAGGGAAGATAATTAGACACCGGAGAACACTGTGGTCATTATCACATTTTTGAAAAATTTTCAAAATTTAGAAGATTCATAGGACTTGCATGTTACTTATTGTAATCTTATTGCATTGTCCCAAGAGAAACTATTTTTGTTGGACTTCTTGTACCGCGTAATTTTGGTTAATACATCCGCTCCAAATTTCAAATCATATCTTTTTTGTCTGAGATATCGCCTTTTTGAAATGATTTTGTGGATTTCTGACTCTTATCTCCATTCCTAATTCTATTACCTCTTTGTAGCCATCCAAACTCTTAAATTTTTGGTATAATATTTCTTTACTGCCGTTAACCTAAATAGCGATTTTTTGCTTAATCTATTGTTTTTTCTGGCTTTGAATCTACTACCGGCTTTCACAACAATTTTGATGATTTCAGATTAGTTGCAAAGATTTCAATTTGATTTTTAGTGTCTTTTTACAATAGCACACTGATGATATATGCGTCCCACTGGCGTTTAACGAAGACCAATTTATCCAAATGTATATTTTGGTCAGTAGGTAGAATATGTTTTTTTTGGCTTCGAGACTAATTTTTAGCAAATTTCCTCAATGTAGATATTACCCTTGGCTCTTTTTCAAGTCATCAGATAAACTCTGGATAACAAGGCTTCCAATGGTTTTTGATCACGTTGTATTTAAAACTATTTAACAATTCAAGTCGATCGTTAATTGTTTTAATGTTTTTGATATCTGCTTTATAAAACTTTTTTTTGCCTATTTGCTTCCTAGTATTTTTGGCTGATCTGCTTTATTGAAGTACAAGTTAATTTGTTTAATTTAACTTTTCAGTAATATAATATTAATTTTCATTGCTTTTTAAAGAATAGGCATCGGGCTTTGGTTGTAATTGATGTTTGTTTTGTACTTTGCAAAAAAATTTTTTTATTTCGACATTATTCGTCGTCATAATGTATTAATTTTTTGTCGCTTTTTGTGATTTCTGTAGTTTGACCTCTTAGCATGAGCAGTGAACGCTTTATTTGTTTGTTAATGAGCCAAAAAATCAACTGAATCAAGTTTCGATATGTTGGCTAGTAATTTTTTTGTCTTGACACTATTGGTACGTTTTTTCATGAATTTTGGTTTTTGCGAGTATTTGTTGCGCTTTTTGTCTTAATTTTTGGTCTCATTAACGATGGGTCTCATGTTTGGCTAAAATCGATTATTTTAATTGGTTGAACTGTTCCAGTTCAAAGATAATTTCTTGTTCAAACTCTTGTCTAGTCGCTTAGTCTCGTTTCTAACGAGCCTCATCTCTTGCTGAGGATGCCTCATTTATCTGAACAGTTGAAAATTTTGAATCTATGATAAAATTTTTGCTGTCTCAAGCCATATTTTTATTTGTTACAGATTTGATTTCGTCATTTGCTTAACATAAATGAGAGAAGATAAGTGGACACCGGAGAACACTGTGGTCATTATCACCTTTTTGAAAAATTTTCAAAAAGTTAGAAGATTCATAGGACTTGCATGTTACTTTTTGTGATCTTATTGCAATGTCCCTAGAGAATCTTTTTTTGTTGGACTTCTTGTACGGCGTAATTTTGGTAAATACTTCCCCTCTAAATTTCAAATCATTTTTTTATTGCCTGATATATCGCCTTTTTGAAATGATTTTGTGGATTTGTGACTCTTATCACCATTCCTAATTCTATTACCTCGTTGTAGCCGTCCAAACTCTTAAAGAATTTTTTATGACAGATGACGTCTCTTGATAAATTGTGGTTAGTTTAATCTGTTTCTATGAGGTTTTCCTAGATTGAAACGCTGGTTTTCAAAGATGTTCTTGTTTTTGCATCTATCTACAAATTCCGCTTCTGTTTTGTTTTGCCTTCACTTATCACAAGGTTGTTGTATTATTGACTCGTTGTAACGATGCGAAGAACCAAAAATTTTTTTAAAAAGTATTTTGTTTTTAACATATCTTAGAAGACTCAATCTCGCTTTACATAATTTTCATTTGTTTCCAGTTTTTTTGGTTTGAACTTTTATCTCGTTTAGGGCTATGGGCGAGTAGAATCTGTTATTTTAATGTCGTCGAACAATTGATAGTTTCAGGCTAAAAGTGAAATGATCCTTTTGGATTGTCTTTTTGGACGCGTCTTATTTTTTCTGTTGTCTGACACTTGTTTATCATCTTAAATTTGTTATACAGCATCGCTGAAAAAGACTAATATTCTGATTGACTTTTTCCCACTAACGGTCTTTTGCACGGTTGACAGAAAGTCTCTGTAAAGAAAGTGTTTAGTCAATTGGATAGTTAGCTTTTAATCACGCGTGACTCGTCTCACTAAAAAGGAATACTTTTGCCTTTAAAACGTACCATTTTTTTCACTTTGTTTAAGGGCAAACTTTTTGTGTGAACAAGTCCCTTATAAAAGCATTACTGAATAACTTTCTGCAAGCTATGTCTCTACTTTCAAAGGAAATGTAGTGATGCCAAAGTTCTTCATCTCATCTTTTGTCTAACAATTAGGATAATTTTTTTCAAAAATCAGCTTGGTATTATCAAAAATCCACCAAGTATGAACCCTTAGCAGAAACTAACAACTGCTGGAAGAAACACGTCTCAAAGAAGTTTAAATTTGTCGATCAATATTAACTATTTCATTATTAAAAATTCATCATTTTCGATTTGTCGAATTCTTTGTCAAATGAAATTTTTCGCAAACGGCTGGAACTATTAGGCTTTTCTAAGAAGAACCGGCAATATTCAGGGCTAAAATTTTTCTAATAGCGTAATTTTACAATAAAAAATGTGGGACTCGTTTAGGGAGCAGTTTTTTTATCTTTTTTGTTTCTTTTATTTTAGGGATGCTATCAAAACTGAATGAATTCAAATACTTTTTGCTCAATTACTGATAAGTCTCAATCACGTGAAAAAAACCAAGTAAATATATTTCATGTTTTTAATTATAAGCTCATTTTTTTTACTCCACCACTGTGTTTGTGTAAAAATGTGTTTGATTTTTAGCTGTCCTTTATTATTCAATTATTAGTTTTAGTTTCGTTCTTATATATGGCTTGTTTTCTTCGGTGATAATTTTCTGTGGCATCTTATGGGGATAAAATTTCCCTTATCTTTAGTTCTCAGTTTGAAACTTTTTGCTTTTTGTCTTTTCAAAGTCTTTGTATTTAAAAAAACAGTTGATATTTAAGGTAATGCCAGATTTTTTTGTTTTTTTTGTTTTTCTCCTTTTTTGGTGAGCCTGTAGCTTAATCTCATCGGCAGTATTGCGTTTTTGAGCGATAAAACATTTGATATTCACTAAGTTTTTAGATTTTAAAAATTGCTTGTTTTTGAATCATTTTTCTGTAAGTTTTTCTATTCTCCGGTTCTTTCCTGACATAACTATGTCAATGGTAGTGCACCGTTAAAGACCTGAAATAATAGGCAATTCAGCCTATGTAACATTTTTAGTTAACAGATATTATTTTTATGGGTTTGGATTTGGTTTTCTAGCGAATTTTATTAGAAAGAATTTGATTTTTGCATAATATTGTTGTTCTACAGTCAGGTTTATACTATAATCTGGACAATCAACATAATTAATTGCTTTCTATTGAATTTGAATGAACCAGTTGCAAAGATTTCATTTTAGATTTTAGTGTCTTCTCACAATAACACAATAATTATTTATCCGTCCCACTGGCGTTTAACGAAGACCAATTTAAATATATGTATATTTTGGTCAGTAGGTAGAATATAAATTTTTTGGCTTCAAGACTAATTTTTTGCAAATTTCCTCAATGTAGATAGTACTCTTGGCTCTTTTTTAAGTCATCAGATAAATTCTGGATAACGAACTCTTCTAATGGTTTCCGATCAAGTTATATTTAAAACTATTTAACAATTCAAGCCGATTGTTAATTGTTTTAATTCTTTTGAAATCTGCTTTATAAAAATTTTTTTCGCCTATTTGCTTCCTAGCAGAAACTAACAACTGCTGGAAGAAACACGTCTCAAAGAAATTTAAATTTGTCTATCAATATTATTAAAAATTCATCAATATTATTTCATTATTAAAAATTCATCATTTTCGATTTGTCGAATTCTTTGTCAAATGAAATTTTTCGCAAACGGCTGAAACTATTAGGCTCTTCTAAGAAGAACCGGCAATATTCAGGGCTAAACGTTTTCTAATAGCGTATTTTTACAATAAAAAATGTGGGACTCGTTTAGGGAGCAGTTTTGTTTATCTTTTTTTGTTTCTTTTATTTTAGGGATGCTATCAAAACTGAATGAATTCAAATACTTATTGCTCAATTACTGATAAGTCTCATTCAGGTGAAAAAAAACCAAGTGAACATATTTCATGTTTTCAATTATAAGCTCATTTTTTCTTTTACTCCACCACTGTGTTTGTGTAAAAATGTGTTTGATTTTTAGTTGTTCTTTATTATTCAATTATTAGTTTTTGTTTTGTTCTTATAAATGGCTTGTTTTCTTTGGTGATAAAATTTTCTGTGACATCTTATGGGGATAAAATTTCCCTTATCTTTAGTTCTCATTTTGAAACTTTTTGCTTTTTGTCTTTTCAAAGTCTTTGTATTTAAAATAACAGTTGATATTTAAGGTAATGCCAGATTTTTTTTTTGTTTTTTTTTTGTTTTTCTCCTTTATTGGTGAGCTTGTAGCTTAATCTCATCAGCAGTATTGCGTTTTTGAGCGATAAAACATTTGATATTCACTAAGTTTTTAGATTTTAAAAATTGCTTGTTTTTGATTCATTTTTCTGTAAATTTTTCCATTCTCTGGTCATTTCCTGACATAACTATGTCAATGGTAGTGCACCGTTAAAGACCTGAAATAATAGGCAATTCAGCCTATGTAACATTTTTAGTTAACAGATATTAGTTTTATGGGCTTGGATTTGGTTTTCTAGCGACTTTTTTAGAAAGAATTTGATTTTTGCATAATATTGTTGTTCTACAGTCAGGTTTATATTATAATCTGGACAATCAACATAATTAATTGCTTTCTAATGAATTTGAATGAACCAGTTGCAAAGATTTCAATTTAGATTTTATTGTCTTCTCACAATAACACACTGATGATATATCCGTCCCACCGGCGTTTAACGAAGACCAATTTAAATATATGTATATTTTAGTCAGTAGGTAGAATATATATTTTTTGGCTTCAAAAATGATTTTTTGCAAATTTCCTCAATGTATATAGTACCTTTGGCTCTTTTTTAAGTCATCAGATAAATTCTGGGTAACGAACTCTTCTAATGGTTTCCGATCAAGTTATATTTAAAACTATTTAACAATTCAAGCCGATCGTTAATTGTTTTAATGTTTTTGAAATCTGCTTTATAAAGATTTTTTTTCGCCTATTTGCTTCCTAGTGGAAACTAACAACTGCTGGATGAAACACGTCTCAAAGAAGTTTAAATTTGTCTATCAATATTAACTATTTCATTATTAAAAATTCATCATTTTCGATTTGTCGAATTCTTTGTCAAATGAAATTTTTCGCAAACGGCTGGAACTATTAGGCTTTTCTAAGAAGAACCGGCAATATTCGGGATTAACTTTTTCTAATAGCGTATTTTTACAATAAAAAATGTGGGACTCGTTTAGGGAGCAGTTTTTTTATCTTTTTTTGTTTCTTTTATTTTAGGGATGCTATCAAAACTGAATAAATTCAAATACTTATTGCTCAATTACTGATAAGTATCATTCAGGTGAAAAAAAACCAAGTGAACATATTTCATGTTTTCAATTATAAGCTCATTTTTTTTACTCCACCACTGTGTTTGTGTAAAAATGTGTTTGATTTTTAGTTGTTCTTTATTGTTCAATTATTAGTTTTTGTTTTGTTATTATATTTGGCTTGTTTTCTTTGGTGATAATTTTCTGTGACATCTTATGGGGATAAAATTTCCCTTATCTTTAGTTCTCAGTGTGAAACTTTTTGCTTTTTGTCTTTTCAAAGTCTTTTTATTTAAAATAACAGTTGATATTTAAGGTAATGCCAGATTTTTTTTTGTTTTTTTTTGTTTTTCTCCTTTATTGGTGAGCTTGTAGCTTAATCTCATCAGCAGTATTGCGTTTTTGAGCGATAAAACATTTGATATTCACTAAGTTTTTAGATTTTAAAAATTGCTTGTTTTTGATTCATTTTTCTGTAAATTTTTCCATTCTCTGGTTCTTTCCTGACATAACTATGTCAATGGTATTGCACCGTTAAAGACCTGAAATAATAGGCAATTCAGCCTATGTAACATTTTTAGTTAACAGATATTAGTTTTATGGGCTTGGATTTGGTTTTCTAGCGAATTTTTTTAGAAATAATTTGATTTTTGCATAATATTGTTGTTCTACAGTCAGGTTTATACTATAATCTGGACAATCAACATAATTAATTGCTTTCTATTGAATTTGAATGAACCAGTTGCAAATATTTCAATTTAGATTTTATTGTCTTCTCACAATAACACACTGATGATATATCCGTCCCACCGGCGTTTAAAGAAGACCAATTTAAATATATGTATATTTTGGTCAGTAGGTAGAATATATATTTTTTGGCTTCAAAAATGATTTTTTGCAAATTTCCTCAATGTATATAGTACCCTTGGCTCTTTTTTAAGTCATCAGATAAATTCTGGGTAACGAACTCTTCTAATGGTTTCCGATCAAGTTATATTTAAAACTATTTAGCAATTCAAGCCGATCGTTAATTGTTTTAATGTTTTTGAAATCTGCTTTATAAAGATTTTTTTCGCCTATTTGCTTCCTAGCAGCAACTAACAACTGCTGGAAGAAACACGTCTCAAAGAAGTTTAAATTTGTCTATCAATATTAACTATTTCATTATTAAAAATTCATCATTTTCGATTTGTCGAATTCTTTGTCAAATGAAATTTTTCGCAAACGGCTGGAACTATTAGGCTTTTCTAAGAAGAACCGGCAATATTCAGGGCTAAACTTTTTCTAATAGCGTATTTTTACAATAAAAAATGTGGGACTCGTTTAGGGAGCAGTTTTTTTATCTTTTTTTGTTTCTTTTATTTTAGGGATGCTATCAAAACTGAATAAATTCAAATACTTATTGCTCAATTACTGATAAGTCTCATTCAGGTTAAAAAAACCAAGTGAACATATTTCATGTTTTCAATTATAAGCTCATTTTTTTTACTCCACCACTGTGTTTGTGTAAAAATGTGTTTGATTTTTAGTTGTTCTTTATTATTCAATTATTAGTTTTTGTTTTGTTATTATATTTGGCTTGTTTTCTTTGGTGATAATTTTCTGTGACATCTTATGGGGATAAAATTTCCCTTATCTTTAGTTCTCAGTTTGAAACTTTTTGCTTTTTGTCTTTTCAAAGTCTTTTTATTTAAAATAACAGTTGATATTTAAGGTAATGCCAGATTTTTTTTGTTTTTTTTTTGTTTTTCTCCTTTATTGGTGAGCTTGTAGCTTAATCTCATCAGCAGTATTGCGTTTTTGAGCGATAAAACATTTGATATTCACCAAGTTTTTAGATTTTAAAAATTGCTTGTTTTTGATTCATTTTTCTGTAAATTTTTCCATTCTCTGGTTCTTTCCTGAGATAACTATGTCAATGGTAGTGCACCGCTAAAAGCCTGAAATAATAGGCAATTCAGCCTATGTAACATTTTTAGTTAACAGATATTAGTTTTATGGGCTTGGATTTGGTTTTCTAGCGAATTTGTTTAGAAAGAATTTGATTTTTGCATAATATTGTTGTTCTACAGTCAGGTTTATACTATAATCTGGACAATCAACATAATTAATTGCTTTCTATTGAATTTGAATGAACCAGTTGCAAAGATTTCAATTTAGATTTTATTGTCTTCTCACAATAACACACTGATGATATATCCGTCCCACCGGCGTTTAACGAAGACCAATTTAAATATATGTATATTTTGGTCAGTAGGTAGAATATATATTTTTTGGCTTCAAAAATGATTTTTTGCAAATTTCCTCAATGTAGATAGTACCCTTGGCTCTTTTTTAAGTCATCAGATAAATTCTGGGTAACGAACTCTTCTAATGGTTTCCGATCAATTTATATTTAAAACTATTTAACAATTCAAGCCGATCGTTAATTGTTTTAATGTTTTTGAAATCTGCTTTATAAAGATTTTTTTCTCCTATTTGCTTCCTAGCAGAAACTAACAACTGCTGGAAGAAACACGTCTCAAAGAAGTTTAAATTTGTCTATCAATATTGACTATTTCATTATTAAAAATTCATCATTTTCGATTTGTCGAATTCTTTGTCAAATGAAATTTTTCGCAAACGGCTGGAACTATTAGGCTTTTCTAAGAAGAACCGGCAATATTTAGGTCTAAACCTTTTCTAATAGCGTTTTTTTACAATAAAAAATGTGGGACTCGTTTAGGGAGCAGTTTTTTTTATCTTTTTTGTTTCTTTTATTTTAGGGATGCTATCAAAACTGAATGAATTCAAATACTTATTGCTCAATTACTGATAAGTCTCATTCAGGTGAAAAAAAAAACCAAGTGAACATATTTCATGTTTTCAATTATAAGCTCATTTTTTTTTTACTCCACCACTGTGTTTGTGTAAAAATATGTTTGATTTTTAGTTGTTCTTTATTATTCAATTATTAGTTTTTCTTTTGTTATTATATTTGGCTTGTTTTCTTTGGTGATAATTTTCTGTGACATCCTATGGGGATAAAATTTCCCTTATCTTTAGTTCTCAGTGTGAAACTTTTTGCTTTTTGTCTTTTCAAAATCTTTGTATTTAAAAAAACAGTTGATATTTAAGGTAATGCCAGATTTTTTTTGTTTTTCTCCTTTTTTGGTGAGCTTGTAGCTTAATCTCATCAGAAGTATTGCGTTTTTGAGCGATATAACTTTTGATATTCACTAGGTTTTTAGATTCTAAAAATTGCTTGTTTTTGATTCATTTTTCTGTAAACTTTCCCAATCTCTGGTTCTTTCCTGACATAACTATGTTAATGGTAAAGCACCGTTAAAGACCTGAAATAATAGGCAATTCAGCCTATGTAACATTTTTAGTTAACAGATATTAGTTTTATGGGCTTGGATTTGGTTTTCTAGCGAATTTTTTTAAAAAGAATTTGATTTTTGCATAATATTGTTGTTCTACAGTCAGGTTTATATTATAATCTGGACAATCAACATAATTAATTGCTTTCTAATGAATTTGAATGAACCAGATGCAAAGATTTCAATTTAGATTTTAGTGTTTTCTCACAATAACACACTGATTATATATCCGTCCCACTGGCGTTTAACGAAGACCAATTTAAATATATGTATATTTTGGTCAGTAGGTAGAATATAAACTTTTTTGGCTTCAAGACTGATTTTTTGCAATTTTCCTCAATGTAGATCGTACCCTTGGCTCTTTTTTAAGTCATCAGATAAATTCTGGAGGATAACGAACTCTTCTAATGGTTTCCGATCAAGTTATATTTAAAACTATTTAACAATTCAAGCCGATCGTTAATTGTTTTAATGTTTTTGAAATCTGCTTTATAAAAATTTTTTTCTTTTTCGCCTATTTGCTTCCTACTATTTTTGGCTGATCTGCTTTGTTGAAGTACAAGTTAATTTGTTTAATTTAACTTTTCTGTAATCTAATATTACTTTTCTTTGCTTTTTAAAGAATAGGCATCGGGTTTTGGTTGTAATTGATGTTTGTTCTGTACTTTGCAAAGATTTTTTATTATTTCGACAATATTCGTTGTCATAATGTATTAATTTTTTGGCGCTTTTTTGTGATTTCTGTAGTTTGACCATTTGGCATGAACAGTGAAGGCTTTCGTTGTTTGTTAATAAGCCAAAAAATCAACTGAAACAAGTTTTGATATGTTGACTAATAATTTTTCTGACTTTGACATTATTGGTACTCAGAGGTTTTTTCACGAATTTTGGTTTTCGCAAGTATTTGTTGCGCTTTTTGTCTTAGCTTTTGGTCTCATTAAGGATGGGTCTCACGTGTTGCTAAAATGAATTATTATAATTGGTTGAATTGTTCCAGTTCAAAGCTAATTTCTTGTTCAAACTCTTGTCTAGTCTCTTAGTCTCTTTACTAACGAGCCTCATCTCTTGCTAAGGATGCCTCACTTATCTGGACAGCTGAAAATTGTGAATGTATGATAAAATTTTTGCTGTCTCAAGCCATAACCTCATTTGTGACAGATTTGATTTCGTCGTTTGCTTAACATAAATGAGGGAAGATAATTAGACACCGGAGAACACTGTGGTCATTATCACAGTTTTCAAAAAAATTCAAAAAATGAGAAGATTCATAGGACTTGCATGTTACTTTTTGTGGTCTTATTTCATAGTCCCAAGAGCAACCATTTTTGTTGGCCTTCTTGTATGGCGTAATTTTGGTGAATCCATCCGCTCTTAATTTCAAAACACATCTTTTTTGTGTGAGATATCGCCTTTTTTTCTTAATTCTATTGTGTCTTTTGCAGCCGTACGAATTTTTCATGACAACTTACGTCTCATGATAAGTTTTGGTTATTTTTAACGCCTATTTGCTTCCTACTATTTTTGGCTGATCTGCTTTGTTGAAGTACAAGTTAATTTGTTTAATTTAACTTTTCTGTAATCTAATATTACTTTTCTTTGCTTTTTAAAGAATAGGCATCGGGTTTCGGTTGTAATTGATGTTTGTTCTGTACTTTGCAAAGATTTTTTATTATTTCGACAATATTCGTCGTCATAATGTATTAATTTTTTGGCGCTTTTTTGTGATTTCTGTAGTTTGACCATTTGGCATGAACAGTGAAGGCTTTCATTGTTTGTTAATAAGCCAAAAAATCAACTGAAACAAGTTTTGATATGTTGACTAATAATTTTTCTGACTTTGACATTATTGGTACTCGGAGGTATTTTCATGAATTTTGGTTTTCGCAAGTATTTGTTGCGCTTTTTGTCTTAACTTTTGGTCTCATTAAGGATGGGTCTCACGTGTTGCTAAAATGAATTATTATAATTGGTTGAATTGTTCCAGTTCAAAGCTAATTTCTTGTTCAAACTCTTGTCTAGTCGCTTAGTCTCTTCACTAACGAGCCTCATCTCTTGCTAAGGATGCCTCACTTATCTGAACAGCTGAAAATTGTGAATGTATGATAAAAATTTTTGCTGTCTCAAGCCATAACCTCGTTTGTGACAGATTTGATTTCGTCGTTTGCTTAACATAAATGAGGGAAGATAATTAGACACCGGAGAACACTGTGGTCATTATCACAGTTTTCAAAAAATTTCAAAAAATGAGAAGATTCATAGGACTTGCATGTTACTTTTTGTGGTCTTATTTCATAGTCCCAAGAGCAACCATTTTTGTTGGCCTTCTTGTATGGCGTAATTTTGGTGAATCCATCCGCTCTAAAATTCAAAACACATCTTTTTTGTGTGAGATATCGCCTTTTTTTCTTAATTCTATTGTGTCTTTTGTAGCCGTACGAATTTTTCATGACAACTTACGTCTCATGATAAGTTTTGGTTATTTTTAACTTGTAGTTATGAGGTATTCTTGGATTGAAACCGCTGGTTTTCAAAGATGATCTTGTTTTTACATTTTACAACTCTCACCAGTTTGCGCTTTTGTTTTGTTTTGCCCTCGCTAATCACCACGTTGTTGTATTATTTACCCTTTCTAACGATTCGAAGAACCGAAATTTTCATAAAAGGATGTTCTTTTTGGTATATCTCAAAGCATTCAATCTGGCATTGGATTTTTTTCCGTTTGTTTTCAGATTTTCTGGTTTTTTTAGTTTTTTTGCTTATGAGACCATTGGCTTGTAGAATAGGACATGATTAGATGTTGCTGTATAACTGATAGTTTCCAGGCTATAGGTCAAATTAGTTTTTTGGATGAAAAATTTTAAGGAATTTTGAACTTGCCTTCTTTTTAATCATATTTTTTACTTGTAGCTTATTGTCATTAGTGCTTGGTCCCTTTTTTGGTATATTTTTTCTACTGCCGTTAATAACAAACAGATTTATGCTTAAACTGGTGATTTTCTATTTTTGATTCTATTTGTTTTCACAATGATTTTGAGATTTTGTAAATGTTGCCTATTTTCCATTTTAATTTTTAGTGTCTCCTCATATCAACACACTGAAGATGTGTCCGTCCCACCGCGTTTAACAAATACCCATTTAAACACATGTAATTTTTGGTCAGTAATTATAATATGACTTTTTTGTGTTTGAGACTGATTTGTTGCAAGAATTTTAATGTTGCTACTACACTACGTTTTTCTTTAAGTGGTGACACTTATTATGGAGAACGAAAGCTCCCAATGGCTTCCTATTGATTCATATTTAAACCTACTAAATCGTTCCAGCCGATTGTTAATTGTTTTAATGTTGTTGAAATCTGTTATTTTAAGTCTTTTTAGGTCTTTATTGCCTCTTGCTACGTACCCTCCTCTGGTAATCCTATTTTTTGATACAGTTAATTTGTTTTTTTTTCAGGCATTAAGCTTTGTTCGTATTTTTGTGATTTTGTAACAGTTGCCTATTTTTCAGTTTAATTTTTAGTGTCTTCTCATAACAACACACTGAAGATGTGTCCGTCCCACCGCGTTTAACAAAGACCCATTTAAACACATGTAATTTTTGGTCAGTAATTATATTATGACTTTTTTGTGTTTGAGATTGATTTGTTGCAAGAACTTTAATTTTGCTAGTATACTATGTTTTTATTTAAGTGGTGACACTTATTATGGAGACCGAAAGCTCCCAATGGCTTCCTATTGATTCATATTTAAACCTACTAAATAATTCCAGCCGATTGTTAATTGTTTTAATGTTGTTGAAATCTGTTTTTTAAGTCTTTTTTGGTCTTTATTGACTACTTGCTACGTACCCTCCTCTGGTAATCCTATTTTTTGATACAGTTAATTTGTTTTGTTTTCAGGCATTGAGCTTTGTTCGTATTTTTGTGATTTTGTAACAGTTGCCTATTTTTCAGTTTAATTTTTAGTGTCTTCTCATAACAGCACACTGAAGATGTGTCCGTCCCACCGCGTTTAACAAAGACCCATTTAAACACATGTAATTTTTGGTCAGTAATTATATTATGACTTTTTTGTGTTTGAGATTGATTTGTTGCAAGAACTTTAATTTTGCTAGTATACTATGTTTTTATTTAAGTGGTGACACTTATTATGGAGACCGAAAGCTCCCAATGGCTTCCTATTGATTCATATTTAAACCTACTAAATAATTCCAGCCGATTGTTAATTGTTTTAATGTTGTTGAAATCTGTTTTTTAAGTCTTTTTTGGTCTTTATTGACTACTTGCTACGTACCCTCCTCTGGTAATCCTATTTTTTGATACAGTTAATTTGTTTTTTTTCAGGCATTGAGCTTTGTTCGTATTTTTGTGATTTTGTAACAGTTGCCTATTTTTCAGTTTAATTTTTAGTGTCTTCTCATAACAGCACACTGAAGATGTGTCCGTCCCACCGCGTTTAACAAAGACCCATTTAAACACATGTAATTTTTGGTCAGTGATTATATTATGACTTTTTTGTGTTTGAGACTGATTTGTTGCAAGAACTTTAATGTTGCTAGTATACTATGTTTTTATTTAAGTGGTGACACTTATTATGGAGACCGAATGCTCCCAATGGCTTCCTATTGATTCATATTTAAACCTACTAAATAATTCCAGCCGATTGTTAATTGTTTTAATGTTGTTGAAATCTGTTTTTTTAAGTCTTTTTTGGTCTTTATTGACTACTTGCTACGTACCCTCCTCTGTTAATCCTGCTTTTTTGATACAGTTAATTTGTTTTTTTTCAGGCATTGAGCTTTGTTCGTAATTTTTTTGTTTTGTTTTTTTTTTACTTTGTCTCGTAGTCTCGTCAGTGGCATATATTATCGGCCCTCTTAAGCGGCGTTGTTTACTTCGTATAATGTTTTGACATTAAGGCCATTTTTCACTCAGACATATTTTAAATTCAAAATATTCAGTTTTTTGAAATTTTTTGTCTCTTCCTCATTTGGAAGACTATTACTTCAAAAATGTGGATGAGTGGGCTCGGATAAATTTGTGTCAACGCACATTACGGAGCCTTCTTGTTAGATAAACGTAATTAGGCGTGGGGAAAATCATCTTCAACGTAGACAGCAGTGGACAGCATTGACGGGTGAACATCAATGGCGCTGAGCAAGGATAACAGATAAGAGAGTGTGTCAAATTTGTTCAACCGTTTTCAAAAACAGGCAACGTGGACAAAATTGACTGTTATATAAACGTTTGAAGGGAATTTGAAGTATTTCCACTCACTGTAGCTTTTGTTAAATCCTTGAAAAAAATATCGTGAACAACACTGACATTTGGATGTAAGTTTATGTGATAAAATGTACTCGCTTATATATTGATTTACTTTGGCTCCAACTTTTCTAATGTTTATGTATAACTTTTCTGCATTGGTAGGATTTGACAGATTCTTTTTGCTAGTTTTTCTACCTTAAAAGAAGTTTTCAAATTCGATGTTTGCACATAACTGCTATTTTGTAAGATTTTAAACATATGTTTTGCATGTATAACTTATCTTGGAGTTCTTTATTTCACAAAACTCTGAAAAAGTATATCCAAACTCTTACAAGAGAGCTGTCAAATTTTGTCATTGGGATTACTCATGCTTTCCAAAGATGAACAGGTATGAAGTGGTATAGAGCACCTTTTAAAACATTTTTGGAAGACAAACGATCATTTTTATAGCAATACTTAAAAAAAATTTATCCTTTTTTGGAAAGCCTAACTGAAACAGGCTTAAATGATCAAGGTTTATATATTGAAAGTAACAACAAAGTTACTTTTCTAGCCAGAAAGAATATGAAACACCATCTGAACTCCCTCAGATGATATTTCTGGTAGTCCTCGAATACTGCCACCATCCACCGTGGAACCCCCTTCGTCTGCCTCACAATAGGAGGGATGGTGGCGAGGAATCCAGCTACACCTGGACTCACAAGGTCTACAAGTGCCTGGATTGCTACTGGAAAAAACATCAACTTGCGGAGTGGTCTATTGGCCGACATCAGAAGTAGCAGAAGCGCGTTTGAAAATACCACTGTCAAACTGGACGAAAACTAGAACAAAAAACCATGGCCGTGATTTTGTGCTATAGAAAACCAAAACTTGGATGGTAAAACAAAAATCTAACGATTTAAGACTGATCATCGGTTATCGGTTTTTAAGTTTGTCTTAATTTTTCTTTGTTTGCACTCTAAAAATTTGTGAATTCAACAAAAAATCGTGTATTTTTACCCGATTTCTCGCGTAAAAAGAATCACACGATAAAAGGTCGATTTACACGAGAAATCATGTAAATTTACACGATTCTCTCGGGGTCAATCTCAGGATTTCTAGTGTGATTCGCACAATAAATCATGTAAAATTCAAACGATTTCTCGTGTGTTCTCAACCAAATTTTCGTGTGAAAACCACACGATTTTTCGCGTGAAAACACATGAAACATTGGTTTGAAAAACACGAAAAATTGCATGAAAATTACATGATTAATCGTGTGAATCACACGAAAAATCTTGAGGTTAAGCCCGAGAGAATCGTGTAAACTTACACGATTTCACGTGTAAATCCACCCTTTATCGTGTGATTCTTTTTACGCGAGAAATCGGGTAAAAATACACGATTTCTGGCCGACTTCACATGATTTCTCATGCATTTTTCTTTCGGTTCAGCAACCGAAAATTGGTTTAGAAATCACTAGAAATGAAAGACAGTGGTTCAGTTTAAATACAAATTAGGGCTTCAAATGTAGAACTGGAAGTAGAAACAATTATTGGCACGAAACACCTCGGTTTGGTCAAAATTATGAAAAAAAATTATATCTTTATTTAAAAGAAATTAGGATGAGTGAAAGACCCACAGAGGTTGCAATATTCAAGAAGCATTTTGAGCCTATAACTCTTGAATGCGCTACATCTACGTTGAACACATTATCCATAAAATCTTCTCACAAACTCTTTTTACTGGGGTCTTTTTTGGTGTTCAGCAACCACGGCATAAATTTCCAATCCAGATAACTAACGCATTCTCCTTTGAGCTCACCAGACTCTCTTTTTAAATGAAAAAAAAAGAAAAAAATGCACTTTATACCCAACTTTTTCAATTAAAAGTACTATATTCGGTTTTAATTACTAAAAAGAGCCCAATGTAGCATGAAATTATCATGGATAGATCAGCCGTCTGTTCTAATGGAAATTGGGACGAGGAAAAAATCTGTATTTTCTATAAAAATTGCTTCATTTCCTCATACATTCATTCACATGAAAAATCGTGTAATTTTGCATTACGCAAGAAAAAATTGTGTGATTTCACACGGGAGATTTTTAGAGTGTGCGTGCATATTTTTGTTTTACCGCATTTTGCGCTCAAAAAATTCTTTATATAATTTAAATTGGATGAGACTATACTTTTCTTTCACAATTTTTTGGTATTTTGAGTCAATAATTTTGGTTGCCGTTTGGTAAAGAAAAGTGCTAAAGATGCACCCCTAACCGAAAACGATCCTTTGCAAACTTAGAGGAAAATGAAAAAGTTGTGATTATTTGTAAAAAAAGTTAATATCAAATTAATTTTTGTTCAGAAAAAAAAATCTGAAGTAATATACTAAATTTTACCACAAAAACCGTTCACAATTTGTATCTCAAATATCACAAAAATTTTTACAATCATTTCAAATCAATCCTTCTATTGGAATCTATTTGCAGTTCTTGTCAATCAGACAAAACAGCAAATCAGAACTCTCGCACATTTTTTCCAGTCGCGATCTCGTTCAAAAACTGAAGAATTTGATTTCTATCAGTTGTATGATCTAATAAAGGCTAAATTAGAACAAACGGGGCTGAATAGATCAATTACAAAAACCAATTTTTCCGATTTGTTCAAAAAAAATTGTTAAAAGTTAGGAGAAAACCTGCCAAAATTGGAATGTTTTCAGAATTGTTCTGCACAAGAGTGCACTATACGAAAATATGACAGGTCTAAATTACTTTGAAATGATGTGACTTCATTTTTATTTTTATTTTTCCTTCGCTCTTCTTTGTGCAACCTAAAAAAAGAGCACTAGTACATTTTTGAATGAGTTTCTTTTTGAAAAAGTATCCATTTGCAGCAAAAGGTTTCCAGAGTTCTAAGATAGAAGAAAGAGAGCATTGAGTGGTTCCAAAAATTATCAACACACGATTATCAAGTAAATCATATGTGTTTTTTGCTATAATAGACGTTAAAAAAAGTGATCTCATGGAAACGGGCAAAGAAAGAATCAAAAAATGAGCAACTAACAACAGTACAAAAAGTAGTGTAGTAGTTTTGTGAAAATTAGGGTTGCTCAAAACTTGCTTTTAATTTACTGTTTTTTTTCCTACTTGTTGTATGATCAAAGATTACATATATTTCACATTTTGGACTAAAACTTTAAAAGGATTGACAATCGCTCACAAACTCAAATAGAATCTTATAAAGATGAGATGATAAACATTCTTTTTTTAAAAAAATGTTTTCTGCTCCAGAAATTAGAGGAACTATTTTTAAAGGTTTTTTGTTGTGATTTTATTAAATTTTGTAACCATTTTATTTGCATAAAAAATTTCCGTTGCTGAGACCAAAATTAAAACTATAAGGATTGAGTTTACATTATAATTTAAATAGTTATATGATGAACAAGAATATCACAAAATACCTCGATATGAGTTGAATATCATTTTGCCGTATTTCTTCGATCGTAATACGGTATCAAAAAGCATGATGCTCAGAGTTTAAACAGCGGGAAAATAAGTCCTGTCTGAAAAAGATGGGGACATTTTCAGCTTCTAAAACCTGTAATTGGATATCAAATCCGAAATTTCACATCAGTTAACTGAACAGCTAATCTTTCTAAGGCAGCACAATTAACAAAGGTCAATAATCTGCGGAGCGCAAACAGCGACTTCCGAGTAAAGAGAAATCACAGTTTCGCGAATTTTTGTTAGCTTGCCGTGCTTCGGCTGCTGCTTTTAGTTTTATCCTTTAAAAATACCACATTTCTGCACGATTTTCATTTAAAAGCAAAGAGGGTGACCTTCAACTGTGCGCAACACTTTATGTTGTCCTAAGTTTTTTGCGTTTGAAATTTAGGAGTTTGAAAAAAAAAAATCGATATTGTTGGATTCTATTTCTCTTTTTCAAGTTATTTTACCGGCGTGCCTGATTGTTTTTTGTGATAACAATGTATACTGCAAAGAGGCGGATTTTTTTGGTTTCAGATTAGTTTGTGCTCATGGAGATTACCAGCTTAGAATCAAACAATTTTTTAAAACGGAACATTATGTTTTTTAATGCTCACACTGAGATGTTTACTCCCTACTTTGTCCTATTTTCCTTCTTGATGTTGACAGTTTTTTGGGCTTTAGAATAAAGCAGTTTGAAAAAATTCGCTGTTCAATTGTTACTTCTCTCTCTTTTTTAATAAATTAGGTTTGAATGTCCTTTTCTCAGGAAACAAATTTTAAAACTATATTGTAAAAAGCTCATTTTTTAATCTACTATTTGTGAACGTTCCAATTTCTTGTCCGGAACAAAAACAATTAGGTGGTATGAAATATTCTCTATTAAAGTATATAAAGTTATTATTAGTTGTTA
The DNA here is from genome assembly GCF_964194025.1 of Convolutriloba macropyga. NCBI lineage: Eukaryota > Metazoa > Xenacoelomorpha > Acoela > Convolutidae > Convolutriloba > Convolutriloba macropyga. The sequence goes on from NC_134477.1 coordinate 33,845,362, forward strand.
GAAGAGTGTAAGTAAGTGTTAAAACTAAGCTACATCATAAGAGAATTTCTATACTTGGGCGCCTCAAAGAGATTTTTATCCAACTTCGCACCTATATAGGCTACCAAAACTTTCCTAAAATTTCAGTTTTGAAAAAATTTCTCTCAAGAATCCAATAATAAAGCTTCTTCTCTTTATTTAAAAAGCACATTTATTACTGCTCTATTGTCAAAAAATTGTTTGTAAGGTCTTTTTAATGTTTTTTCAATGATTTTGTTTTCTTTAAAGCCTTCAAAGATAGTTTATTCTGGTACTCTGGAATTGGGAATGAGTGAGGCACAACCTGTTTAGAAAAACCAGAACAAATATGCTCTTTGATGCCCGCTCTTCAGCTCTTCATAGTGTTTTCTTGTTGTAACTTGTTTATATTGTTGTGTGGATGCGTAGTCATGGTTTTCCGCTGAAATTCTATATTAACATGTTTTGATTACATTAAAATTACAGTTCACAGGATTTAAACAGTTTATGAAACTTTTCTCTCCCAAATGTGAACCACCGTTTGTTTTGAAGTTAACAAGCAATTTTTTAATAATTTTAAAAAAGAAAAACATGTGCCTATTTTGCTATTTTCAGAAAAATGAAATGAGAAGGATTTCAACAAATACACGTATTGAGGAGCCGCTGTTTCCTTAATATAATTTGATTTCATTTTTGATTATCTAGGTGAAACAAGAAAACATTATTGTTTTATTAAAACTTTTTAGACTTCTACTGCCATACTTACCAATATTCATGACACAAAGTTCCTGCTGAGAAAAGTAGAGAGAATGAAAAAGAAGTCAATTGGAATCAGAAGTCATCAATTTGACTATTGAAGTCTTGACAATCTGTATTTTCTCAAAAGACTTTTCAAGGTCAACCAAAATCCTCAATGATGCAAACAAATTTAAACTTAAGGGATCCGTGTTTAGTTCCAACACGTTTTTAGGAAAACTCTTTTGATAATATTTATCATGATTCAAGTGCAACAAATTTTTTTTCGTAATCGAAGGTTGATCAGATTTTTGGGCTGATATGAAAACTCAACTATTTTTCCCTGTTGATTTTAATTCAAACTTTAGCTCAACAACATAGCTTATTTGATAACAGCATGATAAAAACAATTTTTTGTGATAAAACAAACGTTTCTGAAATATGATTTTTGATATATTGATATATGTTATGCTTTCAAAAGCGAATGTGGGGGGCATTCTATCCCACGCACAGATTAAGCAAGCCTTCTTGTTTCCGTTTGTGCGCCCAGCTTTCGCTTTTGAAAGCATGACATACATCCCCAAGAGCCACATGTAATTTTTTGGATAATGTTTCGCACGACCTGCATAGCGTAATGGTGGCAAGAATGATGCGAATATTTTAATAAAATCTAATATAACTGACAATTTGTCAGAGAAATGAACTCCCAGGTTTTGGTCCAGACCCAAATTGAGCTATGATCAGACCCAATCGAGCGCACACCCCTGTGTTCCCAGACCGAAATTACAGGGTCTGAAAAGCGGTTCGAGCGCACAACAGTCTGGACCATGGTCTGATTTCGGTCTGATCAGAGGTCAATTCGGTCTGGACGGTCTGATCATAGTCTTTATAGTCTGGACCATGGTCTGGGTTCGGTCTGATCAGAGGTCAATTCGGTCTGGACGGTCTGATCATAGTCTTTATAGTCTGGACCATGGTCTGGGTTCGGTCTGATCAGAGGTCAATTCGGTCTGGAAGTTTTTTTTTGTTTTTTTTTATTGAGGGATGTTGTCTCTGCCAAGAGGCAACAATAAAGCAGCGTTCCGACCAGAAACTCATCTAAAGTCCGATGACTCTGATCAGAAACAATGAGTCCAGCTGATAGCAAATGCCGGTCCCCGCAAGAGGAAATTTTGATTAAGTGAAGACCACGACGTTTCTTGTGGAAAGCTGTCTAAGTTCATCCATTGAGTCCGAAATATGAACTAAGGGGTACGGTAAATAAAATTTTTTTCTCAACAGTTAGGTTTCGTTTTCATTAGCAATATTTTCAGAATTGGCTTTTCCTTAGATGATTTTAATACTGCAAACACCAGTTTTTATGAAATGAATCTATTATAGCAAAATGAAGAGATTTGTTCATATTTAAAATCTTGCTCCGATCAGACTAATTTGAGCGCACTTGAGTCTGATCATAGTCTGATTAAGTTCTGGGCAATGGTCTGAAATTGAGTCTGGACCATGGTCTGAAGATGGTCTGATCATAATCTGTTTATAGTCTGGACAATGGTCTGAATTTGGGTCTGATCATAAGCGCACTATAGTCTGGACAGTGTCTGGGTTCGGTCTGATCAGAGGACATTTTGGTCTGGAAAGTCTGATCAGAGATCATTTTGGTCTGGAAGGTCTGATCAGAGGTAACTTCGGTCTGGAAAGTCTGATCAGAGGTCATTTCAGTCTGCATAGTCTGATCATAGCTCAATTTGGGTCTGGACCTAAACCTGGGCTCTGTTACGTCTATCTACATACCGTGACCCATTGCAGCTTCAACTCAATCTGATCTGACAAATGGAGCCATCGACTTGTTCTTTCATCCATCACGCAGTATATTAACGTTGCCTATGATTGTTACTACTCTATTCTGTCACCCAAATTTACTGTCAGAGTATTTACCCAGATTTTAAAAAAAGGCTTTTTACATTAACAGCTCTTGTCTATATAGAGGAGCTGGTTTCTTCTAGATATTAATGCTCCGTAACAACTCTCAAAACGTTTCATACTGAAAGTTTCTTGAGAAATGCACTTATATTCGATTTCAAGTTCTGCAGTGTGCAGATTTCGAATGTGCGGTATATTTTGATGCTTGGCAAAAAAAGATTAATATTAAGAAAAAATTTGCAATGCAAGTACAACTGGCATTTAATACCTCGCTCACATTGTAAAGTAATATTCGAGATAAAGTGTTTTAATTTAAAACTGGTTTTCCGGCACTTTTTCACGAATATGAAACCAATAAACTGTAAGTTACCTGGAGATAATTATTTGAAAAAAAGTTAAGCATTTCGTGGTTGAAGTATTTTCCTAAAACTTGCGGGAAAATAAAGGATAGTATTAACTCGAACAATCTCTATTCTAGAGTTCAGGGCACATTTCTCAGGCTTTAGCTGGGAAAAAACGACAAGAAACGAGACGAGTGGTTTGTAACTTAACACTTCAGATCAATTGCTTCAATCAGAAAGTGCAATCTTATCAAAAGCGGCGGAGAATCGTCTTTTTTTTTGGCCGTGACATGCAGTTAGAGAAAAATATCTTCCTTGCAAGAAACCACTAGTACTTGCCACAGAAGGCAAGGGAAAAAACTTGGTCATACTTATGGTGTGAATTAACCAATTATCAGCTAACCTATATCTAGACGGATCTGTAAATTTTGATACTGAACTGGACCATAAAATACTTGTTATATTTTAACATTCAGAATTTTAAATTATAAAAAATCTTGTTACTCGTTATCGTTTTTACTGGTTGCAGAAAATGCTACTAGTCTTAGAAGATTGATGACGTGTCTATTGTTGATTTGAGCGCGATATGCCAGACAAATCATCGAATAAAATTGGAGCAAAAAAAGAACTTAGGAAATATCTTAGAGCTTAGAAAAATAACTCACGTTAATAAACTCAGAAAGAAAACAAATTTACCAGATTTATAACGATAGCTGCAGCTAACAATTTAGAAAATGAATGGAAATCAGTTTTGAACTGTCTCTTTGGTAAATATTGATATTTATCTACCAATATTGAAAGGTAAATGCAATTTTGTGAACGATTTCAAGTGACCTATCTTTTTGCATGTATTTATGAAATGATACCCACTCGCACGCCCCAAAATCGCTTGATTTTTAATTCTTTAGCGTTTGAACAAAAGTAAACTCTAAAAATCAAATTCATATTCCAAACTACAAATACGACTGATGTTTGTTAAAAACTTCACTCTTCTCTTCCCTTTTGAATCTCCTGAATTTATATTATCTTATTGTCTCGCATCTTTTGAGCTTAAACAGTTTCAATCTCAAACTTGCCAAAGGCGTCTTGTCTCATCGGGGATGCTGCGCAACGGTCTGCTTAATCCTTTTAACAGGTAGAAGGCCCAGTCATCAAACAAATAACACGCCGATAGTGTTTTTGGTTGAGATTGTACTGTCAGTGTTAGGAGTTTATGCTCTTTTAGATTGACGAGAGCTTTTATATGAAAAATATGAGATCGCCCTCGTATACTAAAGCTATCAAAGTTTGTGATAGAAAAACTGAAGTAAAAAATTCATAATGGAACCATCAAACAATAGTTTGAAATGAATGTCTTTTAGTGGGCTAGCGGACGACTACCAAACTTCTTGGAGAACTCGTTTCCCTGCCTTTGCACAAACCAAAGGCCGCTTCGAAACGCTCACAGACACAGTTGAGCTACCTGACAAGCCAGAACCACTGCGGGAAGATGCCAATTAAGCTCAAATGCCAGAATACGAGGCATAGACTCAAACTAGAGCTACAGCTGTACGAGAGAATGAGAGCCGCAAAAACCAGATTTGTTACTACCTGGCAATGACACTATACGCCAGAAGCCTCATGACTGTGAGAACAGCAAGGGTCTCGGAGATGGTCAGAAGTCCTGGCAGCTTCTCCAGCAATGATTCAGAAGCGACGAGACAACCACTGTCATAAATCTGAGCATGCAGTTGGCCAGAATACTATTCGAGAGGACCAAACCATCCACCGGTACTTTATCAGAGCGCAAGACCTGGTCACCCGCTTGCATCATGCTGGTGAGGATTTTTCTGAGACGCTGTTTAATGCGTTCAATGCGCTGTTAAAAGCTGTTTAAGTCACGTCCTAGGAAGACTGTTCCTATGGCCAGTAGTTCCAAAATTCCCAGATGGCGTTTTGTATGTAACAAACTTTACCAGCAAGTTGTTACAAAAAAACGCTGTATACAGTATATGCAAGCTAAACGACGTCTAACAAGTGCATGTAAACATCAACAAAAAATTTTTCTCTCATTTGGTTGTAGCATCTATTGAAAGCGCTGAAAACTCATCAAGTTTTGATTGTACCTGAAAAAAAAACATAAATTCAGTTTCAGTTTTAGTTCAACGGAACACGAATTATTTCACATAAACGGGAAAACTCAGAAACAAAAAAAATTCAGACTTATAAGAAGAGGCAAATTGTTCTTTTTACCATACAGAAAAGAAAACAAGCACCATTTTTCAAATTCAAGTGTGGACAGGTGTCAAAAAAAACTTTAGTAAAAGAGTAGTGGACATTTGAACTTTCAGGATGTAGCAAACACAACAGATGAAGCTTCCCACGCTTCAGATTTTCGTGATACCTGTTCTCTAGGAAAAATTTCGAAGAAGCTTGTTCCAAAAATGAGTGGTAGCACAGCAACTAAAATAATAGTAAGAGTTTACTCTGACGTTTTTCGATCAGTGAGTTCATCAAGTATAGATGGCGAAAAATATGCAATTAGTTTCATTGAAGAATTTGATGGCAACTCAGTAGTAAAATTAATGAAATACAAAACGCAAGCATAGCAAGCCTTCGAAAAAGATGTTGCACAATATGGTCAATCAAAAATTTTTCGAATTGATAATGGGACAGAATAGAAAAAAAGCCTATAAAAAATTTTGCATAAGCAGAGAAATAGATAGTGAATTCACGGTTCCTGAAACACCCGAGCAGACTACTGTTGCAGAACGTCTTAACAGAACTGTAGTAGGGGCTGCAAGATGCTTTCTAAGAGAATCAAAGGCGCCAAAAAACTATTGGGTTTGAGTTGTAGATACAGCTGGTTATGCTAAAAATTTAGTTGTCAAAGACAAAAATACAAACTCAGCCTTCAAAAAATTTTTCGGTAGAAAACCTAGAGGCGACCGTGTAAAACTATTTGCTTGCCTATTCGAAAAATGTTGATAACAGTGAAAAATCAACATTTGATCCAAAAGCATCCAAAGTCTGTTCATTGGTTACTCTGATAATACTACAGTTTAATTGTTGCAAAACATAAAAACTAGGCAAGTTTTTACTTCTACAAACGTTAGGTTCAATAAAATCAGTCTACCAGGTTTTCAAAATAATTTCAAAGATATGGAAAACATCTTTTTATGTCTTTACTTAGACGAAGTAAAAGAAAAACTTCAGGATACAAGCAACTGAAGTCAGTTAATTTTAGAGGTTGAAACAACTGAAACAGTGTGATCAGAATAGTGAAAACAAAACAAAAACGGACGTTGATCAAGAAAAAGATGAAGTCCAAGCGTCCGAAAACAAAATCTAAAATTGATGCACAACCTAATCCAAAAGCCGCAGTTGAAAAAAATGAAAAAGTTTTCAAAAATTCCAGTACCTGTCAAAAACTCACAAGAAAAAAGTAAAAGCACCATCAAGGCTGACAATGATAAGTAAACTATGTCAGAAATCAATTCCTTCAGGAGACCAAAAGACCGTTCAACTTTGGTCAGAGTGCGATGAAACAAGAAAACTGAGATTAAAAACTGCGCAAGATAGAAAACAAAAGCCAAGGGATAGGTTTAGAGCATCAGTTTTTGTAAAAGTTACTCTCATGCTGTTCAAATCACAATAACAAAAAATTTCATAATAATTCGAAACAAAAGGACAAATGCTTTGAAGCGATAAAATTAGAGGTAGAAAGTTTAAATGAAACAAAAACTGGGGACTCAGCTCCAAAAAAACAGATTATTATTCCTGGACGATGGTTGTACAAAATTAAACATGATTCAAACGGAAATACTGATAAGTTTAAAGCTCTCTATATACCAAAAATTTATAAACAACTTAAGTTAATTGAACATTTGGATACCTTTGTTCCTACACGCTATGGAATAATTGTTCTTAAAACAAATGGATGTAAAAAAAGCTTATTTGCATCCCAAATCAGTCAAAAAATCTATCTAGAGCAACCAAAAGGTTTGAAAAATTAGAAAGCAATGGCAACATGTTAGTTTGTATTCATAAAAAAGCAATATATGGACTGAAGCAAGCAGCCAAAATTAGAATCAACAGCTTTCATTTTCTTATTTCAGCAAGGTTTCGAGATATGTAAACACAATTTTTTTCTTTGTCTAAAAAATAAAAAAAGTGTCAAAATGTTTGATCTAACATGTGCTGATGACTGGGTCACTAGCAGGAAATAATCAAGCAGGGATCAATAAATTGAACAGTTCTCTGGAATTTAAGTTTAAAATGGACAACAGGGGAGAACTTGAATGGTTTCTTGAACTGTGAATTCTGAAAACAGAAAAAAGAAAAATTTTAGGTCAAGAAAAGAACACTCAAAACATTTTAGAACGGTTTGATATGCAAGACTGCAAGCTTGCAAGCAAACCTGTGTTTCAAAGCACATCGACAAAAAATATGCTTTCATCCCAGAACAAGTTGATGAGAACTCAATCAAACAGATCTGCGCGCCTACAGATGAAATAGCAGCAGATCTTCTGACAAAATCTTTGTCACAGCAGAATGTAGAACAACATCGAGTACTACTAGTGGGCGAGTGCAGGTTCTTACGCAGCGGCAACAATCTGAATGGGGGTATTGAAGCACAAAAAAGAACCTAGAAAAAATCTTAGATCTTAGAATCTAAACCTATGTTAAAAAACTCAGAAAGAAAACGATCTTACTTGATTTATAACGAAAACTGCAGCTAACAATTTAGAAAATCAATGTGAATCAATTTTGAACTGTATGTTTGTCAAATATTGATATTTATCTTATAATATTGAATATTGAGTGGCAAATGCAACTTTGTGAACTGCAATTTTATTTATCTTATTCACTAACAACTTTTGAGCTTAAACAGCTTCAATCTCAAACTTGCTAAAACCGTCCTGTCTCATCCGATTTTTTGCGCTACCGTGTCCCTAATCTTGCTAACAAATTATTAAGGGAAAGATATAAAAAAACTTATTATTTGCATAAACATAAACCAAAAATCGGAACAACCATACTGTTCACAGGCAAGTTTTTGATCAGAACGAAAAGCAAAATGTTTTGGCGGGTTACCTAATCACGTTTGTTGGGTGTAGGACCTTTTAATCTTTATGTATTCACTTCCAGAGAGGTAAAAATAGTGTGTCTTGAAATTAAGGCTTTAATAGCAATGAGTTGATACTGAAAAATAAAATATCGCTATGTTTATGGGAACCACCCCAGGTTTTGGTGCGCGACCCTAGACCGATCTGATAAGACCATTTTCCAGACCCTGCCCTCTAGTCAGACCATCGTGTGGTCCAAAATCCTCTGATCAGACCGTATTGCGACCCGAAAATTTTTGCGACCATAGTGTGACCCAAAAGACCTCTGATCAGATCATCGTGCGAACCAAATCCCTCTGATGAGACTATCGTGCGACCAAAATGTAGCATGCGACTCTTCGGCGACCCCAAATTTTGTGCGACATCTGTGCGAGCAACGCCCTCGCTGCTCAGATCTTAACTGAATAAATGTGATAATCCGGTGTTATTTGTTTAAATTATTCAAATCAGATCTATATAAAACTTAACTTTAAATTTAATAATTTAGTATATATTGTTAAGTTTAGGACAAAACTAATTGATAAAAATATAAACAGAAAGTCATTTTGAATTGCATGCAACTTTTCTTTTCAGTCATCACAAAAAGTGATAAAAACTGCAGTCAAATAAATATGGTCAGTTAATGCTCTGTTGTCAAACTTCGGGGCAACTTATGTCCAGACTTTGGTCTCTGATCAGACCGTAGTGCGACCATTGTCCAGACTTTTGTGCGACCTATGACCAGACAATGGTGCGAGCTTGTCGCCTGAGCAGACCGTAGCGTGACTATTGTCCAGACTATTTTCCAGACTTTGCCCTCTGATCAGACCGTAGTGCGATCATTGTCCAGACCATCGTGCGACTCAAGCGTTTCCCAGACCATGTATTATGGGTCGCACCACGCCACCATTGTGCCACCCAAATAGTCTGATTAGAGCAGTCTTGGGTCGCGCACCTAAACCTGGGGGACTCCATCAATCATCCACAAAAAATATATTTTCACAGATGTAACTTAAATTATTCCTTGTGTTAAACAATTACAAACTAAGATCCTAGTGTATTTAGAAACATTGAGAACAATTATTAGGAAAATTTATCTCCGAACTGCAATCTTATTGCAGATAATTTTCCACCTAAATAGGTTTTAGATTTGATAGATTTGTAATATCGAAAAAGCGTGAAATTTAGAGCAACATTACGTAAGTAAGCACTTTCAGACATGGGGTTACCAATAAAAATCCAATCTATCGGATCCCTTTTGTCGTTTATTGCACGTTGTCTATACCAAGAACGTCGATTTTCAATTATGTGAGTAAATTAATTACCTCAAGCAACGAACATTTTAAAGAAACCAGAAAACGACAGTCTTTGCATAAGTTCTTTATTGAATGGAAGATTTGTTTACCAACCCAGAAAACATTATAGTGAAGATAATACATTGTGGGCTTAGATTTACACCAAATTTACACCAAATTTAGTGGGAAATTTACACCAAAAAATCACTCAAAGAGAAAGGCAATGCTCGAAAGACCGCATGTGTTTAAACAAAGACCACAAGTATTTGAGTTGATCTTTGACATCCAGGAAAGCATAAAAAATTGGATCTATTCTGTTTCGCCGCCCCCCCAATGTTTCTTATGACCCCCAGTTACAAGTTATATGTTGTTATAGGGCACGTTACTTTGTAAGAAAATAGCACGTGCGCTTTGGGGTCATAAAAGATTTATGCTCACTAAGCTGGGGGGGACAGAATAGAGCATCCGAGCAGACTAGTGTTGTAGAACGTCTTAATAGAACTGTAGTAGAGGCTGCAAGATGATTTCTAAGAGAATCAAAGGCGCCAAAAAACTATTGGGTTTGAGTTGTAGATACAGCTGGTTATGCTAAAAATTTAGTTGTCAAAGACAAAAATACAAACTCAGCCTTCAAAAAATTTTTCGGTAGAAAACCTAGAGGCGACAATGTAAAACTATTTGCTTGCCTTTTGAAAAATTGGTGATAATATTGAAAAATCAACACTGGATCCAAAAGCAACCAAAGTTTGTTCATTGGTTACTCTGATAATACTACAGTTTAATTGTTGCAAAACATAAAAACTAGGCAAGTTTTTACTTCTACAAACGTTAGGTTCAATGAAATCAATCTACCAGGTTTTCAAAATAATTTCAAAGATATGGAAAACATCTTTTTATGTCTTTACTTAGACGAAGTAAAAGAGAAACTTCAGGATACAAGCAACTGAAGTCAGTTAATTCTAGAGGTTGAAACAACTGAAACAGAGTGATCAGAATAGTGAAAACAAAACAAAAACGGACGTTGATCAAGAAAAAGATGAAGTCCAAGCGTCAGAAAACAAAATCTAAAATTAATGTACAACCTAATCCAAAAGCCGCAGTTGAAAAAATGAAAAAGCTTTCAAACATTCCAGTACCTGTCAAAAACTCACAAGAAAAAAGTAACAGCACCATCAAGACTGAAAATGATAAGTAAACTATGTCAGAAATCAATTCCTTCAGGAGACCAAAAGGCCGTTCAACTTTGGTCAGAGTACGATGAAACAAGAAAACTGAGATTAATAACTGCGCAAGATAGAAAACAAAAGCCAAGTGATAGGTTTAGAGCATCAGTTTTTGTAAAAGTTACTCTCATGCTGTTCAAATCACAATAACAAAAAATTTCATCTAGCTTGAAAATTTTGCAAAACATAATAATTCGAAACAGAAGGACAAATGCTTTGAAGCGATAAAATTAGAGGTAGAAAGTTTAAATGAAACAAAAACTGGGGACTCAGCTCCAAAAAAAACAGATTATTATTCCTGGACGATGGTTGTACAAAATTAAACATGATTCAAACGGAAATACTGATAAGTTTAAAGCTCTCTATATACCAAAAATTTATAAACAAATTAAGTTAATTGAACATTTGGATACATTTGTTCCTACACGCTATCGAATAATTCTCCTTAAAACAAATGGCTGTAAAAAAAGCTTATTTGCATCCCGAATCAGTCAAAGATATCTATCTAGAGCAACCAAAATTTTTGAAAAATTAGATGTAATGGCAGCAAGTTAGTTTGTATTCATAAAAAGCATTATATGGACTGAAGCATGCAGCCAAAACTAGAATCAGGAGCTTTCATTTTCTTATTTCTGCAAGGTTTCGAGATATGTAAACACAATTTCTGTCTTTGTCTAAAAAAAATTGTCAAATTGTTTGATCTAACCTGTGCTGATGACTGAGTCACTAGCAGGAAAAAATCGTGCAGAGATCAATAAATTGAAAAGTTGACTGGAATTTAAGTTTAAAATGGACAACAGGGGAGAACTTGAATGGTTTCTTCAACTGTGATTTCTGAAAACAGAAAAAGGAAAAACTTTAGATCAAGAAAAGTACACTCAAAACATTTTAGAACGGTTTGATATGCAAGCCTTTAAGCTTGCAACCAAACCTGTGTTTCAAAGCACATCGACAAAAATATGATTTTATCCGAGAACAAGTTGATGAAAACTCAATCAAACTGATCTGCACGCCTACAAATGAAATGGCAGCAGATCTTCTGACACAATCTTTGTCACAGCAGAAGGTAGAACAACATCGAGAACAACTATTGGGCGAGTGCAGGTTCTTATCCAGCGACAACAATCTGAATGGGGGTATTGGAGCACAAAAGAGAACCTAGGAAAAATCTTAGAGCTTAGAATCTAAACCTTTGTTAAAAAATTCAGGAAGAAAACAATCTTACTTGATTTATAACGAAAACTGCAGCTAACAATTTAGAAAACGAAGGTGAATCAACTGTGAACTCTATGTTTGTCAAATATTGATATTTATCTAATAATATTGAATGGCAAATGTAACTTTTTGAACGATTTCAAGTGACCTATCTTTTTGCATGTATTTATGAAATGATACCCACTCACACGCCCCAAAATCGCCTAATTGTCGATTCATTAACCTTTCAACAAGTGTAAACTGTAAATATTGTATTTATATTTCAAACTACAATTTGACTGGTTTTGGTGAAAATTTTCACTCTTATCTTCACTTTTGGATCTCCTAAATTTTATTTATCTTATTCTCTAACATCTTTTGAGCTTAAACAGCTTCAATCTCAAACTTGCCAAAACCATTCTGTCGCATCCGATTTGTTGCGCTACCGTGTCCCTCATCCTGCTAACAAATTATTAAGGGAAAGACATAAAAAACTTATAATTTGCATAAACATAAACCAAAAATCGGAACAACCATACTGTTCACAGGCAAGTTTTTGATCAGAACGAAAAGCAAAAATTTTTAGCGGGTTACCTAATCACGTTTGTTGGGTGTAGGATCCTTTAATCCTTAAGTATTCACTTCCAGACAGGTATTAAAAGTGTGTCTTGAAATTAAGGCTTTAATAGCAATGAGCTGGTACTGAAAAATAAAATATCGCCTTGTTTCTGGGAACCACCCCAGGTTTTGGTGCGCGACCCTAGACCGCTCTGATAAGACCATTTTCCAGACCCTGCCCTCTAGTCAGACCATCGTGCGGTCCAAAATCCTCTGATCAGACCGTATTGCGACCCGAAAAATTTTGCGACCATATTGTGACTCAAAAGACCTCTGATCAGACCATCGTGCGAACCAAATCCCTCTGATGAGGCTATCGTGCGACCCAAATGTTGCGTGCGACTCTTGTGCGAAACCAAATTTTGTGCGACTTTTGTGCGACAAACGCTCTCGCTGATCAGACCATTACTGAATAAATGTGATAATCCGGTGTTATTTGTTTAAATTATTCAGTTCAAATCTATATAAAACTCAACTTTAAATTTAATAATTTAGTATATATTGTTAAGTTTAGGACAAAACTAATTGATAAAAATATAAACAGAAAGTCATTTTGAAGTGCATGTAACTTTTCGTTTGAGTCATCACAAAAAGTGATAAAAACTGCAGTCAATTAAATATGGTCAGTTAATGCTCTGTTGTCAAACTTCGGGGCAACTTATGTCCAGACTTTGGTCTCTGATCAAACCGTAGTGCGGCCATTGTCCAGACTTTCGTGCGACCTATGGTCAGACTATAGTGCGTCTTTGTCGCCTTAGCAGACCGTAGCGCGACTATTGTCCAGACTATTTCCCACACTTTGCCCTCCGATCAGACCGATCATTGTCCAGACCATCATGCGACTCAAGCGTTTCCCAGACCATGTATTCTGGGTCGCACCACGCCACCAGTGTGCCACCCAAATAGTCTGATTAGAGCAGTCTTGGGTCGCGCACCTAAACCTGGGACTCCATCAATCAGCTACAAAAAATGTATTTTCACAGATGTAATATAAATTATTCCTTGTGCTAAACAATTACAAACTAAGATCCCAGTGTATTTAGAAACATTGAAAACAATTATTAAGAATAGTTATCTCCGAACTGCAATCTTATTGCAGATAATTTCTAACTTAAATAGGTTTTAGATTTGATAGATTGTAATATCGAAAAAAGCGTGAAGTTTAGAGCAACATTATTTATATAAGCACTCTCAAACATGCGGTTACCAATAAAAACCCAAACTATTGAATCCCTTTGGCCGTCTATTGCACGTTGTCTATACCAAGAACGTCGATTTTCAATTATGTGAGCAAACTAATTACCTCAAGAACTACTACAAGAACTTCTACTAAGCAAAGAACGTTTTAAAGAAGCCAGAAAACGACACGCTTTGCATAAGTTCTTTATTGAATGGAACATTTGTTTACCAACCCAGAAAACATTATAGTGAATATTATACAAGGTGGGCTTAGATAGTGGGAAATTTACACGAAAAACATCACTCAAAGAGAAAGGCAAGGCTCGAAAGACCGCATGTGTTTAAACAAAGACCAAATGTATTTGAGTTGATCTTTGACCTACAGGAAAGCATAACAAATTGGATCTGTTCTGTCCCCCCCCCCCCCCCCCAGTGTTTCTTATGACCCCCAGTTACAAGTTATATGTTGATATATAGCACGTTACTTTGTAAGAAAATAGCACGTGCAATTTGGGGTCATAAAAGATTTATGCTCACTAAGCTGGGGGGGGGGGGGGGGGGGGGGGGCAGAATAGATCCAAAAATTATCGGACTCATTTCAACATCGAATTAGGTCACCCGTGAGTCACAAAAGTAGGATGAAGAATATTTACCTTATCTGAAAAAATTGCTTCATCCTCAAAGAGTGTTTTAGTTCTCCTTTATTTCATCAAAAGTCCACCCTTAGTTCACTGGAAAATGTTGAAGTGGAAAGGGCTGATTTCACAATTTACGCCCACTATATTTACACAATTGATCCACATTAATTCCGTCGATTAATTCTCAAAGTGGACACCAGGCGGCATCCAGCGTTAAAAATACACGAAAAGAGTGGAATAACGGTTAGTTTTAGTTGCATGCTGCCCGAATCGAGGCTCCCACCGTCAAAAATTGGCGAAGAAAAAGGACGAATTAGATTTTTGCACCGTTACTGTACCGATTTTTAAAATCCTGGAAACAGTGGTATAAAGATGAAAACTCAAAAAATATAAGCAAAACTTACAGTGGACATTTCGATTCAATGGTGGAACTAAAAGTGGACATTTCGATTCAAATGTGAAAAACTCCACCGTCAAACCTAAATTTCCACTGTTAATTCCACCGTTAAATGGAAATGTCCACTTTTAACCCCACCTTAAAATCGAAATGTTTATTTAGCAGTTAAAACTGCTTTGGGATGATGACTGCGTGAGCATCTTTTGATTTTTCCTAATTTTGATTTTCCTGAATTTTCAAAATTGATTTTTCCTATTTGGAGGACGCTGTTTGTCTTTGGGTTCTCACATCATGGGGATAATGGGGAGTTATTTTCAGTGAAATTTTCAATAGAGCTATAAGAACATATTTTTGTGCGAAAAATTCATTATCGGATGCCTATAGTGTTTTCCTAATTGAAAATTATATCCTCTTTCTATCCTGGTTTATTTCAATAATTCACTTTTTCGATGATTTTGGAGATATTATAGAGCAGCTTAAGACGAAATCAAATACAAATCAAAGACCAAATCACATTCGTCAGAAAAATGTCACAAATCTGCCTTTAGCCAACATAAAATCAAAAATGCAGACAATAAACTCTATTCAGCAATGAACAATAAATGAGACTTCAATCCATTTGAAGTTCTTTTTTAATAATTTGTTTTTTTGGGAAACCTACTGACATAAAAAAAGTACGATTCGATAAATATCTGTAAATAATTAAGTATATAACAGTAACCGTGTTCAAACAGTGGTTTTAGTCACAGGTACAGCCATGACGGAGCTTAGGTTTATTCAAAGAGAAGCGAGTCATGATATCAAATTTTGCAACAATGTCATCAAAGAGACACCTAGCAATTCCTAAGGAAACCAATAAGGATCATGCAATGATAATCAGTCACTCCAGAAACTAACAGAATAAATGATGAGTGGTTTTGTATACATACATCAGGCCGATAGGGCTTCAGTGGACACAGAAGAAAGGACGTCATGAAAAGAGCGTCTTGGAATGAAGCGGGTATTTTTCTTTGTTTACGCGAACTACCACTTGGCCAACAGTTTCGACAGCAAGGAGTTTATGGGCTACAAAATTTACTGATATACAGATAATCGAAAAAATTTTTACACAAGGCATTACCCATTATCAATTTGCCTTCTCATTTGTCATTGGTAATCTTTTCGGAGAGATTATGAATTAATTAAATGGAAACTAAACAGAAAATTAAAAGCATTAGCCAAAAGTATCAAAGTTTTCTTTGCTGAACTCTAAGCGGACTTTTCATAAAATCTAAACTATCTGCATGCTGAGGAATTAAATACTTCAGAACGTGGGGCAAAATCGTTGGCCAGTCAACAGAAAAGAAGGAATCAGATCAGAGTTGGTGTCATGACGAAGGTTAATATATGTTATCGATGTGATAATTCTTAAGTATATTTTGCCGCCTAAATGTTGTAAACTTGATTTCTTCGACAAGTTTGAATCATAATCATCGAAAACAATCTAAACAAAGGTGCACGTGGCGAAACAAAAGAAATGATTGAATAAGGAAATTGAAACAAGGATCCTATTTTTGAAAAAACAAAACCCAAGGAATTGAAGAAGAAAGACGACAACGGCAACTCCCCCGACCGGGACCAGACGGCCATTGTCATTTGGCGCCCAATAAATCGGAGAATCATTGAGAACCTACAAAGAATTTGCACCTGGCCAAATGTCTAATGTGATGGAAGACGCATTCAGTGATATCATGGTGATTGAGAGTTTACTGAGATCACTACAACTGGGAATGGACTGAGTAACAGGAAACACACTGAGAGCAGCAGACAACACACGCCGAGAAAAGCCGAGGATCAGGAAACAAGGGTCCTGTGTAAACAGATAAGAAACTCTTACAAACTTTACAATAAATTTAACAGTGTAGGTTTAGTAGATTCTCGGGGCACCGGTAACGTTCTCCACCCAGCATATATCATAGAGTTATCATAAAAGCAGCTAGTCACTGGTAAAAGAAAAAAAGAATAAGGAAAAGAGAAGCTTGGTAGGAAAAGAGAAGATTCCATCATCATAAACTGGTTGATATATAATTCCGAAGGTTTTTTGAAAAAAAAACGAGTTTCAGCGAAGCAATTGTTAATATATTAGCATTTTAAAATTGTTATATTACAAATTTTGGGTCCGGCGAATTATGTTACAAAGTCTACATCATCCGAGCAGCCATCAAGACCCCAGTAGTGCCCGCCACGAGCCAGCACGACCCAGCAGTGCCCGCCACGAACCAACAAGACCCCAGTAGTGCCCACCACGAGCCAGCACGACCCAGCAGTGCCCGCCACGCGCCAGAATGACCCAGCAGGCCCGCCACGAGCCAGCTCGACCCAGTAGTGCCCGCCACGAGCCAGCACGAACACAGTAGGGCCCGCCACGATCTAGCACGACCCAACAGTGCCCGCCACTAGCCAGCACGACCCAGCAGTGCCCGCCACGAGTCAGAACGACCCAGCAGTGCCCACCACGAGCCAGCACGACCCAGCAGTGCCCGCCACGAGCCGGCACGACCCAGCAGTGCCCGCCACGAGCCAGCACGACCCAGCAGTGCCCGCCACGAGCCAGCACGACCCAACAGTGCCCGCCACGAGCCAGCACGACACAGAAGTTCCCGCCACGAGCCAGCACGATCCCAGTAGTATCCGCCACGAGCCAGCACGACCCCGTAGTGTCCGCCACGAGCCAGCACGACCTAGCAGTGCCCGCAACGAGCCAGCAAAGCCCACTAGTGCCCGCCACGAGCCAGAACGAACCAGCAGTGCCCGCCACGAGCCAGCACAACCCAGCAGTGCCCGCCACGAGCCAGCACAAACCAGCAGTTCCCTCCACGAGCCAGAACGACCCAGCAGGCCCGCCACGAGCCAGCACGACCCAGTAATGCCCACCACGAGCCAGCACGAACCCAGTAGGGCCCGCCACGATCTAGCACGACCCAGCAGTGCCCGCCACTAGCCAGCACGACCCAGCAGTGCCCGCCACGAGCCGGAACGACCCATCAGTGCCCACCATGAGCCAGCACGACCCAGCAGTGCTCGCCACGAGCCAGCACGACCCAGCAGTGCCCGCCACGAGCCAGCATGACCCAACAGTGCCCGCCACGAGCCAGCACGACACAGAAGTTCCCGCCACGAGCCAGCACGACCCAGCAGTGCCCACCACGAGCCAGCACGATCCCAGTAGTATCCGCCACGAGCCAGCACGACCCCGTAGTGTCCGCCACGAGCCAGCACGACCTAGCAGTGCCCGCAACGAGCCAGCAAAACCCACTAGTGCCCGCCACGAGCCAGAACGACCCAGCAGTGCCCGCCACAAGCCAGCACGACCCAGCAGTGCCCGCCACGAGCCAGCACAACCCAGCAGTTCCCGCCACGAGCCAGAACGACCCAGCAGGCACGCCACGAGCCAGCACGACCCAGTAGTGCCCGCCACGAGCCAGCACGAACCCAGTAGGGCCCGCCACGATCTAGCACGACCCAGCAGTGCCCGCCACTAGCCAGCACGACCCAGCAGTGCCCGCCACGAGCCGGAACGACCCAGCAGTGCCCGCCATGAGCCAGCACGACCCAGCAGTGCTCGCCACGAGCCAGCACGACCCAGCAGTGCCCGCAATGAGCCAGCACGACCCAGCAGTTCCCGCCACGAGCCAGCACGACCCAGCAGTGCCCGCCACGAGCCAGCACGACCTAGCAGTGCCCGCCACGAGCCAGCACGACCCAGCAGTGCCCGCCACGAGCCAGCACGACCCAGCAGTGCCCGCCACGAGCCAGCACGACCCAGCAGTGCCCGCCACGAGCCAGCACGACCCAGCAGTGCCCGCCACGAGCCAGCACGACCCAGCAGTGCCCGCCACGAGCCAGCACGACCCAGCAGTGCCCGCCACGAGCCAGCACGACCCAGCGGTGCCCGCCATGAGCCAGCACGACCCAGCAGTGCCCGCAACGAGCCAGCACGATCCCAGTAGTGTCCGCCACGAGCCAGCACGACCCAGCAGTGCCCACCACGAGCCAGCACAATCCCAGTAGTGTCCGCCACGATCCAGCGCGACCCAGCAGTGCCCGCCAGGAGCCAGCACAACCCCAGCAGTGCCCGCAACGAGCCAACACAACCCCAGCAGTGCCCCTATAAGAGACAGCACGATCCAGTAGTTCCAAGCCCGTCCTAGCAGTGCCCACCACGAGCCAGCTGCCCCCAAGGTCACTCAGAGTGCCCTCCAAGGTCACACAAAGAGTTCCCGAAGGTCACTTAAGTGCCCCCCAAGGTCACCCAGAGTGCCCCCAAAATCAACAAAGTGCCCTCCAAGGTCACACAAAGACCCCCCCCCCCCAGGGTCACCAAAGTGCCCACCAAGGTCACCCAAGTTGACCACACCTGAATCCAAATTCACACAAAGTGCCCCCTAAGGTCACCAATGTGCCCCTCAGGCTCACCCAAGTTGACCACACCTGGCCCCCAGGGTCACACAAAGTGCCCCCCAAGGTCACGCAGAGTGCCCACCAAAGTACCCCCACCCCAAGGTCATCAAAGTGCCCCCCAAGGTCACCCAAGTTGACCACACCTGACACCAAGGTCGCCAAAGTGCCCCCCAAAGGTCAATCAAATTGGTCAAAATAGCCCCCCAATAGTCACTCCATCAACCCCAAAGGTCACCAAAATTGGACCACCTAACCGTATTTTGTGACAGAAAAAAAAGCCATTAGAGTGGATTTTGAAAGCTCCTTCACACTCAACCACTTTACAAAAACGGCTGCTCATTACAAAGTTTGAGAAAATGAGGACAAATTTGTCAAGAAAAATAAAAGAGAGTGACGGCAAGCAAAACATCAGTAGCACCGTCAAATTTTTTAAACAACGATTAAAGACAACGCAGCTACTATTTCGAGAGATCAAAAAACAAATTTCAGATGATCTGAAACCTGAAATAATCTTACAAACATATCAAGAGTTCAAAAAGCTGATGGAACAAGCTAAAGTACTCGTTGACGTCATGACGCAATCTGAAAGCACTCAAGTGGCAGAACCTCTCGAAGAAGCGGAAGAACTCACGTCGATGAAAATTGAAATTATGCAAACCGTCAAACAGCACGAGATCACGAAGAGACAGCTTCGGTCGAGAGCAAGCAGTCGCTCATCAGTACACAGCCACCTATCAACCGCTTCCAAAGCTGAAGGTAGAAAGGAGAATATAAATAATGATAATCAGCACAACAAAAGAGTTCCGTTTGGGCGCACTTTTGATGCAGCCCAGAACGAAGAAAAAATCGAAGACCAGCCAAATAATTTTGTCAACTCGACCAACAGCGTACTTTACGAGCTGAGAAATAGAAACATTCAAAGATTTGTATCATCCAATGAGGAAAAGCAGAACAAGGATCAAAACCCAACCGAAAACGTCACAACTAGATCAACCCGGAGTTTCTGATATTTTTCAGCTTCAAGGATCAGGCGACCATAATATCTCAAAAGAAAATCAAAAATCTTTAGTCTCTAGCCACCAGATAACTACACCGACAAGTCAATATCATCCATTTGACGCCTATAGGAAAGCTAACGAGGCCAATTTTGAGCCCTCATACTATCAGTCAATTTTCCGTGCTGATCAACAACAGAAAAAACATTCCCCATTGAGACAAGAAGACCCTAACAGACAGTTGGACAAAAATGTTGACAAAAGACCAACTATGATCATTTCCTTGGATCACTCGCCTACAAGTAGCGCTATGCCACAAACATTAAACGAAGCGTCAGGTCCTCTAAATAATAGCCCTAGTCTTCAACTAACACAAAAATGCGTTCGCGATGCAAACAGCCTACTGCCGAATCAACAAAACACCATAAGGAATTCTGAGAATGAAATAGTGAACATTAACACCAACAGCTATCAAGCGTTCTCAAACACTAACCCTATTATGACAAGTCAAGTCGAATCCAGCAATGAAATGCCGGCCCCCCTTTAACAACCAATTGACCGTATTTCATTGGGAGCGAAGAAACAGGCAACATGAATCCAACAAACACTTCTCCACTAAGTAAGAACAGCTATCTTAAAACAGATCGGCCTTACATTGCACAAGCTAACGGATCAACAGCTGCCACGGAAATTTTTAATGTGCCAGTAGAAACAAAAAAAGCTTCGATACGAACCGCAGCAAATATGTCGCCCCTGGAGCCATGCCAGATCAACAAAACGTTCTCACCAATAACTTCCATAACACAAGGCTCGGTCGTGAACACTTTTATAACGCGACTGACGCAGGAAGAAATCCTGAAAACCTCGTTGAACAACAAGGTAACTACGCTACAACCCAACCAGCCCTCAATGGTTACTACGCGTATCCAGGCGAATATCAGAACTACCAGAACCACAATCAATACCAGCCCTTCTTTCGAAATAACCACCGCTCGGTCAAGCTCCCAGACATTCGCGTAAATAAGTTTGACGGAGATCCTCTGAAATGGAATGAGTGGTCTAGTATGTTTTCATCAATAATCCACAATAATCGCGACATCTCGGACATTGAAAGAATGAGCTATCTGCAGTCCCTAGTCATTGGTTCAGCAAAAGAGGCCGTATCTGGATACTTGTGCAACCCAGGTTTTTATCACGAAGCGTTGTCGGAACTGACTGGAACGCCGCTTTGGAAAGCAGCAGCATGTCGTATCAGCCTTAACCAAAGAACTAGAGCTATGGCAACGACCACAAGCAAGCAATCACGCGACTTTGATCAACTATGCGTCATTTCTACGCAAGCAGGTTCAAACATTCAACACCCATGGATTCTATGCCGACTTGAAGTCAACATACTTAGTTCGGATAGCACGGGATAAATTACCATGGTCTTTGAAAATGAAGTGGAGCGAACACCTTGTGGATATCAATAGTACCTTCCCAGGAATAGAAGACCTCTCAAATTGGATGGATAGACAAGCTAGAGCTTGCGAACAGCTGCAGGAGTCCGTATCAGTTCAAAATCAACCGAATGATAACGGAAAACAAACAAATTTTAACCGGCGAGACAAAAATAACCACCACAATGGAAATAACAACCATCAATCCAAGTTCTTTAATCAAAACATAAGCAAAAACAAAAAATATGGCAACAGAAACTCGAACACGAACGGTAGTTTTAGAAAAGGAAGCGGGCCAGTCAACAGTAATAGTCAAAATAACGGGCGACGAGACAAAATTGGGGGATCACCACAGTTTATGAACAACAGCGGAAGTACTACCTCGAACAACAACCGAATATCCGAAAGAAATTCTTCCAACACTCAGCAAACTAAGAGCAAGAAATGCCCAGTAGATCAAGGCGTTCACTACATTGGAAAATGTTCTAAATTTTTGCAGATGTCACCATCTGAGCGAAATTCGGATGAAGAAAAATCTGCTCTGCTACAACTGTCTAAGTCCCAATCACAATGCAAAAAATTGCCCATCAAAAGTATTATGTAGACATTGCTCACGCAAGCATCATTCAATTTTACACGATAAAAACCATAGCCCTAATCAGAAAACAAACATCACACAACAGGAATTGCCCCTTTGTGAATCGTTCGAAGATACAAATAGCGGAACAAAACCGCCAAGTTATACACCTGTCTTCCCGAGGAGAATCCGAAATCAATTGCCAATGATACCCATCAAAATATTTGGACGCAACGAGCACTTCGAGTGCTACGCGCTATTGAACAGCTGCAGCACAATCTCATATGCTTTTGATCCAATGGTTACCAAATTGAATGGACCACAAACAAGCTCGGAAACGACTCTGAACGTCTCAACAGCTTTTGGCGACTCTTCTATGGAAGCAAAGCTAGTACAGCTTGACATCGGGCTTTTCCGGAGCCAACGACCA
Source organism: Convolutriloba macropyga (assembly GCF_964194025.1). Classification (NCBI taxonomy): domain Eukaryota; kingdom Metazoa; phylum Xenacoelomorpha; order Acoela; family Convolutidae; genus Convolutriloba; species Convolutriloba macropyga. The sequence continues at coordinate 33,867,864 of NC_134477.1, forward strand.
TTGTTCCGTCTAAACTACGTTTACTCAATAAAAAATTGGCACTTCAACGACGGGCCCGTGACACAGTTAAATGAGGTATGCAGCAAGTACCCACACCTAGAACACATCAACTTCCCGCAATCGGAAAACAACAAAATCCAAGTTCTGCTTGCAATTGATGCAACACAGTACATACTCGAGCGAGAGTTCTTGCAGGGTCCTAAAAACACCCCGTTTGCCATTCGCAGTCTACTTGTATGGACCATAACAGGCCCCATTAAATTTGACAATGACAAACCCGAAAAAAACAAAGTTTCTGTCAGATAGTTTTGAGGCTTTTGATCGGGAAATGACATTTTCAACAGAAGATGATGAAGACCCTTTAACCGAATCCGTGGCCAGTTTCTGGAAAATTGACGCATCTGGAACGGAAAATGAAAACGAAATTTCCCTCTCCAAGAACGACCAAAGGGCAGTAGAAATACTTATAAACGCAGTGAGACATACAGGAGAAAGATATGAAATCGGTCTCCTCTGGAGAGAAAAAGTTACCCTAGAGAACAATTACCCCGTAGCAAAAGCTCAAGTCCAAAGCCTTGACAAAAAACTCAAGAAAGACAAAACCTTGAAAGATATGTATCAGAAAACACTCGACACTGACTTTGAAAGGATATGTCAAATCAGTGACTTTCAGTGACACTACATCCGATCGCGTCTGGTACCTACCACACCATCCTGTTACCAACCCCAATAAACCGGGAAAGGTGCGCCGGGTTTCAAACGCTGCATCAAAATTCAAAGGAAACTCACTGAATAGCAATCTTCTCACAGGACCCGACTTACTAAACAATCTTGTCGGGCTCTTATTCGATTTAGAGAAAAACCGGTTGCTATCACGGCTGATATTGAAGCCATGTTTATGCAGGTCGGCCTTATAGAAACAGATCAACCCTCCATGAGATTTTTGTAGCCAACTGAGCGAAGTATAAAACAGTTCCAGTACACCTGCCTAATCTTCGGCGCTCGATGCTCGCCAACAACAGCAATTTTTGTTCTTCAAAAAACTGCTAACGATTTCTCACCAAACCAGGCCGTTAAGGATTTAGTCTACAACAGTTTTTATATGGACGATTTTGTATACTCGTTCGAGACGATTCAAAAGGCTAAAGATAACACAGCTCTGCTTAAGAAAACGCTTTCGAAAGGCGGGTTCAATTTGACAAAATTTGTCTCAAGCCAAAGATCCGCTATACAAGAATTTGACGACAGCAACGAAAATGACGAAAATTGTCATCGAGTGCTTGGAGTTCACTGGAATAAGTCAGCTGACAGATTATTCCACAAAAAACCATCAAAGTTTGACAACAACGGTAACAGCTATTCAATTAGGAAACTTCTGTCGCTAATCGCCTGTCTTTTTGATCCGTTAGGCATTATAGCCCCGCTAGTAATTACACTCAAGATTCTTCTACAGGATGTATGGAAAGAAGGATTAGCGTGGGATGACCCTTTGCCGCTCGAAAAACGGATTCTGATCCAAAAATGGATTGACAAATATCAATCTGCACCACCTATTGATTTTCCTCGCTGCATAAATCCCAAATCAACAGCAAATGAACTACATGAACTCCATATATTCAGCGACGCCTCACAACTAGCTTATGGAGCTGTAGCTTATATCAGAACTTCTTCAGAAAATGACGTTTCATGCTCGTTTCTCATAAGCAAAGCCAAGGTTGCTCCGATCAAGCAGCTCAGTATTCCTAAAATGGAGCTCAAGGCCGCAGTTCTTGAAACCCGCTTGGCTAGGTTCGTTAAAACCCACCAAAGTTTTTTGTTCAAGGAAACAGTCTTTTGGTGTGACAGCACAGCAGTCCTAGTGTGGATTAAGAGCACGGACAAGCTTAATGTTTACGTGTCCAACAGGGTGCGCGAAATTCAAGACAACTCATCATCTGATAGCTGGTATCACATCAGTGGAAAGAATAACCCAGCCGATCACGTATCTCGCGGTATTGATCCAGATGAGGTGCCAAAACTTTGGCTAACTCCACCCTTGTTTTTGTTTGAACCAAAAGACAGCTGGAACAAGATACTCAGCGCGGAGAAAACAAACGTCACAACAATACAACAACCAGTAAAAGCAATCATTGACGTCGAGAGATTCTCGAAATGGACCAAGCTACTCAAAGCAACCGCACAAGTCTTTCGTTTCCTGGACATAATTAAAACCAAGCAAAAAAGAACTCTAAGCTGTACGGATATTGAAAAATCAAGAAATCATCTGTTCAAAGCGTCACAACAGACATCTTTCGGTACTTCAATCTGCTTACTGAACCAGAAGAAATCTCTTCCAACGAAAGACAAACTTCTACAGCTTTCCCCGTTTCTCCAAGACAACATTTTGCGTGTTGGCGGCAGAACCAAAAGGAGTACATTGTGTTACAACACGAAACACCCAATTATTCTAAACGCAAAAGAATTCATTACCCGACTCTTTCTAATTAAATGCCACGAAATCTGTATGAATTTTGGAACTGAATATGTGAAGAACTATGCGCAACAAAACTTTTATGTGTTTGGTCTTCGAGACGCCCTCCGCAGTATCACCTAAAGGTGCTTTGATTGCAGACGATTCAAAGGCCAAGGACTTCAACCACCTATGGCGGATCTACCCGACATCAGATTTCCACAAGACCAGTCTCCTGTAGTTTTTACAAACGTTGGAATCGACTATATTGGCCCCTTTACTGTTATTCAGCGGAACAAAGAAGAAAAAGCCTATATCTGCCTCTTTAATTGTCTAGTCACACGAGCTGTGCACTTGGAAGTGACAGAAGACTTAACGACAACCACTTGCATGACGGCCATCCGAAGATTTATCGCCAGACGCGGACAACCTCGACTCTTCCTCAGTGACAATGGTAGCAACTTTCTTGGAGCCAGAAAACAGATACGAAGACAGCCCCTCAAACTTGAAAATGATTTCATTAGACAGAAACTAATGAACGAGTCCGTCGAATGGCATCTAAACCCTCCTTCTGCTCCTCATTTCGGTGGGGTGTGGGAGAGGCTAGTACAAATTGTAAAACGAGCTCTTCTCTTGAATCTCGCATCTGCGAAATTGACATGGGACGTCTTCTCCACCATTGTTATCGAAACAGAGAGTCTTGTCAATGCGAGACCTTTAACACACGTTAGAAGTGACATCGAGGAGGAGGACCCGTTGACACCCAACCACTTTCTGATCGGTAGAGCGTTTCCCAATGTCCCAGCGTGTGTCTTCAAAGAGACTCCCACAATCCAGACGAAGACGTGGACCCAAGTGCGACAACGACTCGAAGCAATCTGGAAAAGACTTCTAAAAGAGTACATTCCAACCCTGAACACAAGGAAGAAGTGGTTAAAGCCTGATGCCAAGTTAGAAGTGAATGACGTTGTTTGGGTTTTGGAAGAATGGACCCCAAGAGGAATTTGGCCCCTGGGACGCGTGACAAGGACGTTCACCGGCCCCGACAAAACAGCTAGATCATGTGAAGTAAAAACTGCTTTAGGCATCTTAACCCGACCAGCTGTTAAACTTGCACATGTTTTCCTCAAAACACCCCCGGCAGGTTAGGTAGGCCCCGAGAATGTTATCGATGTGATAATTCTTAAGTATATTTTGCCGCCTAAATGTTGTAAACTTGATTTCTTCGACAAGTTTGAATCATAATCATCGAAAACAAGCTAAACAAAGGTGCACGTGGCGAAACAAAAGAAATGATTGAATAAAGAAATTGAAACAAGGATCCTATTTTTGAAACAACAAAACCCAAGGAATTGAAGAAGAAAGACGCCAACCGCAACTCCCCCGACCGGGACCAGACGGCCATTGTCAATATATCCAATTGCTGGAAAAATAAGCAAACAATAAATCTCCGAAAAGATATCTCAAAATATTTTATCAACATCAAATCCGGTCAAACATTGTCAGAGAATGAATGATTAAATTAAATATTTTTCCTCTTTTTTCGGATATACAGTTATTGGTTAGTTTTTTGTACAAAACAGGAGCTCATTTAAGTCCTTGACCTTTTACTTCATTTAAGTCTGCCTTAAGCCAGTATAGCAAAATCTGGCGAAAAATCAATCACGATAAATTGATTGACTTTCTAGCTTACATTTAAAAATGACATTGATATGAATTGTTGCTATTCGGTTTGTATTTAGGATGACTATAACTATGATCATTTCAAAAAATAAGAAATAATACTCTTTATTGTGAAAATATGGACGTTTGTACTCGGCACAAGCTGCGTACCTGTATGCCCTCTAAAATCTGCAAAGCAAAAAAGACATCAATCTTGTAATAAGAGGTCCCAAAAACTCAAAAATTGACTCTGTTGACAGAAACTAACAACGGAGATCTTTTGCTCATTAGTAATTTTAAAAAATTTTAAATAACACAACAAAAATCACCTTATCATTTAACAATTGTATTTTAAACACTTCCGCTCGCTAGAAATATTAGTGGCAGTACCCCGGCTGATGGATTACTTAAATTTACGATTAAATTAAAAATTTGGGTTTTCATTCAACTGATAACTACAGCCTTGTAAAAGACCTCAACTTTCCGACAAGGCTGCTAACAACATAAAGGCAGCAATAGTCTTCCACCATGAAGGTTTCGATGATGAGTGCAGATCAGTGTTACAGAGAAGGAAAACAATTGTCCTTAGGTGAAAATGTAAGAGACCCTGGAGTCTATATAGATCATAATAAGTTTACCTGTCGGTAAATAAACTGAATTATAAAACAATGCATGCAATCAATATATATTGTTCAAACACTGAAGCAAAATAGTGGAACAATATCAATCAAATAACAGGTTGCTACAAATCTTCAACACATCCCGGCTTTTTTTGACGATTTTCCGACTATTTTTGGACTATTTCCTATCTTACTTTGACAATCTCCGACTGTTTTTGGATAATTTCCCGTCTTTTTTCGACAATTTACCAATTATTTTTGGACGATTTCCCGACTCTTTTGACAATTTTCCGACTACTTTTCGGACAAGATTGACGTTATCTGGATCCATTTTCGACTTGCCAAGACTTGAATTTAGAGTTGCCAAGTCTTAAATCATACTTGGATTTAGAATTGCCGAGTCAAAAATCCGACTTGGATTTATACTTGCCCAGTCTTAAATCAGACTTGAATTTAGACTTGCCAAGTCTTAATACAGACTTGGATTCAGAAATCCCAAGTCATAAATTAGTCATGGATTAGGACTTGCCCAGTATTAAATCAGACCTGAATTTAGAATTGCCAAGTCTTAAATCAGATTTGGATTTAGACTTGCCAAGTCTTAAATCAGTCTTGGTTTAGACTTGCCCCGACTTAAATCAGACTTGGATTTAGATTTGCCAAGTCTTAAAAAATTTTTGATTTTAACTTGCCAAGTCTTAAATCAGACTTAGATTTAGACTTGCCCAGTCTTAAATCAGACTTGCATTTAGATTTGCCAAGTCATAAATCACATTTGGATTTAGACTCGCCAATTCTTAAATCAGAAATGGATTTAGATTTGCCAAGTCGTAAATCAGACATAGTTTAGACTTGCCCAGTCTTAAATCAGTCTTGGATTTAGGCTTGCCAAGTCTTAAATCAGACTTGGATTTAGACTTGCCAAGTCTTAAATCAGGCTTGGATTTAGACTTGCCCAGTCTTAAATCAGACTTGGTTTTAGACTTCTCAATTCTTCAACCAGATTTGGATTTAGATTTGCCATGTCGTAAGTCAGACTTTGTTTAGACTTGCCCATTCTCAATACAGACTTGGATTTAGACTTGCCAATTCTTAAATCAGATTTCGATTTATAATTGCCAAGTCATAAATCAGACTTGGATTTAGACTTGCCAAGTCTTAAATCAGACTTGGATTTAGACTTGCCCAGTCTTAAATCAGACTTGCGTTTAGACTTGCCAAATCTTAAATCAGACTTGGATTTAGACTTGCCAATTCTTAAATCAGATTTGGATTTAGACTTGCCAAGTCATAAATCATACTTGGATTTAGAAATCCCATGTCATAAATTAGTCATGGATTAGGATTTGCCCAGTATTAAATCAGACTTGGATTTAGAATTGCCAAGTCTTAAATCAGACTTCGATTTAGACTTGCAAGCCTTAAATCAGACTTGTTGTAGACTTTGCTCGTCTTAAATCAGACTTGGATTTAGACTTGCCAAATCCTAAATAAAATTTTGATTTAAACTTGCCAAGTCTTAAATCAGACTTAGATTTAGACTTGCCCAGTCTTCAATCAGACTTGCCTTTAGACTTGCCAAGTCTTAAATCAGACTTGGATTTAGACTTGCCAATTCTCAAATCAGATTTGGATTTAGACATGTCAAGGCGTAAATCATACTTGGATTTAGAATTCCCATGTCATAAATTAGTCATGGATTAGGACTTGCTCTGTATTAAATCAGACTTGGATTTAGAATTGCCAAGTATTAAATCAGACTTCAATTTAGGCTTGCCAAGCCTTAAGTCAGACTTGTTTTTGAATTTCCCCGTCCTAAATCAGACTTGGATTTAGACTTGCCAAGTCCTAAAAAAATTTTGATTTAAACTTGCCAAGTCTTAAATCAGACTTAGATTTAGACTTGCCCAGTCTTAAATCAGACTTGCATTTAGACTTGCCAAGTCTTAAATCAGACTTGGATTTAGACTTGCCAACTCTTAAGTCAGACTTGGATTTAGACTTGCCAAATTTTAAATCAGACTTGGATTTAGACTTGCCACGTCTTAAATCAGACTTGCAATTGGACTTGCCAAGTCTTAAATCAGACTTGTATTTAGACTAGCCAAGTCTTAATTCAGACTTGGATTTAGACTTGCCAAGTCTTAAATCAGACTTGGATTTAGACTTGCCAAGTCTTAAATCAGACTTGGATTTAGACTTGCCAAGTCTTAAATCAGACTTGCATTTAGAATTGTCCAGTCTTAAATCAGACTTGCATTTAGACTTGCCAAGTCTTAAGTCAGACCTCGATTTAGACTTGCCAAGTCTTCAATCAGACTTGCCTTTAGACTTGCCAAGTCTTAAATCAGACTTGGATTTAGACTTGCCAATTCTCAAATCAGATTTGGATTTAGACATGTCAAGGCGTAAATCATACTTGGATTTAGAATTCCCATGTCATAAATTAGTCATGGATTAGGACTTGCTCTGTATTAAATCAGACTTGGATTTAGAATTGCCAAGTATTAAATCAGACTTCAATTTAGGCTTGCCAAGCCTTAAGTCAGACTTGTTTTTGAATTTCCCCGTCCTAAATCAGACTTGGATTTAGACTTGCCAAGTCCTAAAAAAATTTTGATTTAAACTTGCCAAGTCTTAAATCAGACTTAGATTTAGACTTGCCCAGTCTTAAATCAGACTTGCATTTAGACTTGCCAAGTCTTAAATCAGACTTGGATTTAGACTTGCCAACTCTTAAGTCAGACTTGGATTTAGACTTGCCAAATTTTAAATCAGACTTGGATTTAGACTTGCCACGTCTTGAATCAGACTTGCAATTGGACTTGCCAAGTCTTAAATCAGACTTGTATTTAGACTAGCCAAGTCTTAATTCAGACTTGGATTTAGACTTGCCAAGTCTTAAATCAGACTTGGATTTAGACTTGCCAAGTCTTAAATCAGACTTGGATTTAGACTTGCCAAGTCTTAAATCAGACTTGCATTTAGAATTGTCCAGTCTTAAATCAGACTTGCATTTAGACTTGCCAAGTCTTAAGTCAGACCTCGATTTAGACTTGCCAAGTCTTTAATCAGACTTGGATTTAGACTTGCCAAGTCTTAAATCAGACTTGCATTTAGACTTGTCAAATCTTAAGTCAGACCTGGATTTGGACTTGCCAAGTCTTAAATCAGACTTGGATTTAGACTTGCCAAGTCTTAAATCAGACTTGCATTTAGACTTGCCAAATCTTAAATCAGACTTGGATTTAGACTTGCCAAGTCTTAAATCAGACTCGGATTTAGAATTGCCAAGTCTTAAATCAGACTTGCATTTGGACTTGCCAATTCTTAAATCAGACTTGGATTTAGACTTGCCAAGTCTTAAATCAGACTTGCATTTAGACTTGCCAAATCTTAAATCAAACTTGGATTTAGACTTGCCAAATCTTAAATCAGACTCGGATTTAGAATTGCCAAGTCTTAAATCAGACTTGCATTTAGACTTGCCAAATCTTAAATCAGACTTGGATTTATTCTTGCCAAGTCTTAAATCAGACTCGGATTTAGAATTGCCAAGTCTTAAATCAGACTTGCAATTGGACTTGCCAAGTCTTAAATCAGACTTGCATTTAGACTTGCCAAGTCTTAAATCAGACTTGGATTTAGACTTGCCAAGTCTCAAATCAGACTTGGATTTAGACTTGCCAAGACTTAAATCAGACTTGGGTTTAGACTTGCCAAGTCTTAAATCAGACTTGCATTTAGACTTGCCAAATCTTAAATCAGACTTGGATATAGACTTGCCAAGTCTTAAATCAGACTCGGATTTAGAATTGCCAAATCTTAAATCAGACTTGGATTTAGACTTGCCAAATCTTAAATCAGACTCGGATTTAGAATTGCCAAATCTTAAATCAGACTTGGATATACACTTGCCAAATCTTAAATCAGACTCGGATTTAGAATTGCCAAATCTTAAATCAGACTTGGATATAGACTTGCCAAGTCTTAAATCAGACTTGCATTTAGACTTGCCAAATCTTAAATCAGACTTGGATTTAGACTTGCCAAATCTTAAACCAGACTCGGATTTAGAATTGCCAAGTCTTAAGTCAGACTTGGATTTAGACTTGCCAAGTCCTAAATCAGACTTGCATTCAGACTTGCCAAATCTTAAATCGGACTTGGATTTAGACTTGCCAAGTCTTGAATAAGACTCGGATTTAGAATAGCCAAGTTTTAAATCAGACTTGCATTTAGACTTGCCAATTCTTAAATAAGATTTGGATTTAGACTTGCCAAATCTTAAATCAGACTTGCATTTAGACTTGCCAAGTCTGAAATCAGACTCGGATTTAGAATTGCCAATTCTTAAATCAGACTTGCATTTAAACTTGCCAAGTCTTAAATCAGACTTGGATTTAGACTTGCCAAGTCCTAAATCAGACTTGCATTCAGACTTGCCAAATCTTAAATCGGACTTGGATTTAGACTTGCCAAGTCTTGAAAAAGACTCGGATTTAGAATTTCCAAGTTTTAAATCAGACTTGCATTTAGACTTGCCAATTCTTAAATAAGATTTGGATTTAGACTTGCCAAATCATAAATCAGACTTGCATTTAGACTTGCCAAGTCTGAAATCAGACTTGGATTTAGACTTGACAAGTCTTAAATCAGACTTGGATTTAGACTTGCCAAGTCTTAAATCAGACTCGGATTTAGAATTGCCAAGTCTTAAATCAGACTTGCATTTAGACTTGCCAATTCTTAAATCAGATTTGGATTTAGACTTGCCAAGTCTTAAATCAGACTTGGATTTAGACTTGCCAAGTCTTAAATCAGACTGGGATTTAGACTTGCCACGTCTTAAATTAGACTTGCAATTGGACTTGCCAAATCTTAAATCAGACTTGCATTTAGACTTGCCAAGTCTTAAATCAGACTTGGATTTAGACTTGCCGATTCTTAAATCAGACTTGGATTTAGACTTGCCAAGTCTTAAATCAGACTTGGATTTAGACTTGCCAAGTCTTAAATCAGACTTGCATTTAGACTTGCCAAGTCTGAAATCAGACTCGGATTTAGAATTGCCAATTCTTAAATCAGACTTGCATTTAAACTTGCCAAGTCTTAAATCAGACTTGGATTTAGACTTGCCAAGTCCTAAATCAGACTTGCATTCAGACTTGCCAAATCTTAAATCCGACTTGGATTTAGACTTGCCAAGTCTTGAATAAGACTCGAATTTAGAATTGCCAAATCTTAAATCAGGCTCGGATTTAGAATTGCCAAGTCTTAAATCAGACTTGCATTTAGACTTGCCAAATCTTAAATCAGACTTGGATTTATTCTTGCCAAGTCTTAAATCAGACTCGGATTTATAATTGCCAAATCTTAAATCAGACTTGCAATTGGACTTGCCAAGTCTTAAATCAGACTTGCATTTAGACTTGCCCAGTCTTAAATCAGACTTGGATTTAGACTTGCTAAATCTTAAATCAGACTTGGATTTAGAATTGCCAAGTCTCAAATCAGACTTGGATTTAGACTTGCTAAGTCTTAAATCAGACTTGGGTTTAGACTTGCCAAGTCTTAAATCAGACTTGCATTTAGACTTGCCAAATCTTAAATCAGACTTGGATATAGACTTGCCAAATCTTAAATCAGACTCGGATTTAGAATTGCCAAATCTTAAATCAGACTTGGATTTAAACTTGCCAAATCTTAAATCAGACTCGGATTTAGAATTGCCAAATCTTAAATCAGACTTGGATATACACTTGCCAAACCTTAAATCAGACTTGGATTTAGACTTGCCAAGTCTTAAATCAGACTTGCATTTAGACTTGCCAAGTCTGAAATCAGACTCGGATTTAGAATTGCCAATTCTTAAATCAGACTTGCATTTAAACTTGCCAAGTCTTAAATCAGACTTGGATTTAGACTTGCCAACTCCTAAATTAGACTTGCATTCAGACTTGCCAAATCTTAAATCGGACTTGGATTTAGACTTGCCAAGTCTTGAATAAGACTCGGATTTAGAATTGCCAAATCTTAAATCAGGCTCGGATTTAGAATTGCCAAGTCTTAAATCAGACTTGCATTTAGACTTGCCAAATCTTAAATCAGACTTGGATTTATTCTTGCCAAGTCTTAAATCAGACTCGGATTTAGAATTGCCAAGTCTTAAATCAGACTTGCAATTGGACTTGCCAAGTCTTAAATCAGACTTGCATTTAGACTTGCCCAGTCTTAAATCAGACTTGGATTTAGACTTGCTAAGTCTTAAATCAGACTTGGATTTAGACTTGCCAAGTCTCAAATCAGACTTGGATTTAGACTTGCTAAGTCTTAAATCAGACTTGGGTTTAGACTTGCCAAGTCTTAAATCAGACTTGCATTTAGACTTGCCAAATCTTAAATCAGACTTGGATATAGACTTGCCAAGTCTTAAATAAGACTCGGATTTAGAATTGCCAAATCTTAAATCAGACTTGGATTTAGACTTGCCAAATCTTAAATCAGACTCGGATTTAGAATTGCCAAATCTTAAATCAGACTTGGATATACACTTGCCAAATCTTAAATCAGACTCGGATTTAGAATTGCCAAAACTTAAATCAGACTTGGATATAGACTTGCCAAGTCTTAAATCAGACTTGCATTTAGACTTGCCAAATCTTAAATCAGACTTGGATTTAGACTTGCCAAATCTTAAACCAGACTCGGATTTAGAATTGCCAAGTCTTAAGTCAGACTTGGATTTAGACTTGCCAAGTCCTAAATCAGACTTGCATTCAGACTTGCCAAATCTTAAATCGGACTTGGATTTAGACCTGCCAAGTCTTGAATAAGACTCGGATTTAGAATAGCCAAGTTTTAAATCAGACTTGCATTTAGACTTGCCAATTCTTAAATAAGATTTGGATTTAGACTTGCCAAATCTTAAATCAGACTTGCATTTAGACTTGCCAAGTCTGAAATCAGACTCGGATTTAGAATTGCCAATTCTTAAATCAGACTTGCATTTAAACTTGCCAAGTCTTAAATCAGACTTGGATTTAGACTTGCAAAGTCCTAAATCAGACTTGCATTCAGACTTGCCAAATCTTAAATCGGACTTGGATTTAGACTTGCCAAGTCTTGAATAAGACTCGGATTTAGAATTGCCAAGTTTTAAATCAGACTTGCATTTAGACTTGCCAATTCTTAAATAAGATTTGGATTTAGACTTGCCAAATCATAAATCAGACTTGCATTTAGACTTGCCAAGTCTGAAATCAGACTTGGATTTAGACTTGCCAAGTCTTAAATCAGACTTGGATTTAGACTTGCCAAGTCTTAAATCAGACTCGGATTTAGAATTGCCAAGTCTTAAATCAGACTTGCATTTAGACTTGCCAATTCTTAAATCAGATTTGGATTTAGACTTGCCAAGTCTTAAATCAGACTTGGATTTAGACTTGCCAAGTCTTAAATCAGACTGGGATTTAGACTTGCCACGTCTTAAATTAGACTTGCAATTGGACTTGCCAAATCTTAAATCAGACTTGCATTTAGACTTGCCAAGTCTTAAATCAGACTTGGATTTAGACTTGCCAAGTCTTGAATAAGACTCGGATTTAGAATTGCCAAGTTTTAAATCAGACTTGCATTTAGACTTGCCAATTCTTAAATAAGATTTGGATTTAGACTTGCCAAATCATAAATCAGACTTGCATTTAGACTTGCCAAGTCTGAAATCAGACTTGGATTTAGACTTGCCAAGTCTTAAATCAGACTTGGATTTAGACTTGCCAAGTCTTAAATCAGACTCGGATTTAGAATTGCCAAGTCTTAAATCAGACTTGCATTTAGACTTGCCAATTCTTAAATCAGATTTGGATTTAGACTTGCCAAGTCTTAAATCAGATTTGGATTTAGACTTGCCAAGTCTTAAATCAGACTGGGATTTAGACTTGCCACGTCTTAAATTAGACTTGCAATTGGACTTGCCAAATCTTAAATCAGACTTGCATTTAGACTTGCCAAGTCTTAAATCAGACTTGGATTTAGACTTGCCGATTCTTAAATCAGACTTGGATTTAGACTTGCCAAGTCTTAAATCAGACTTGGATTTAGACTTGCCAAGTCTTAAATCAGACTTGCATTTAGACTTGCCAAGTCTGAAATCAGACTCGGATTTAGAATTGCCAATTCTTAAATCAGACTTGCATTTAAACTTGCCAAGTCTTAAATCAGACTTGGATTTAGACTTGCCAAGTCCTAAATCAGACTTGCATTCAGACTTGCCAAATCTTAAATCAGACTCGGATTTAGAATTGCCAAGTTTTAAATCAGACTTGCATTTGGACTTGCCAATTCTTAAATAAGATTTGGATTTAGACTTGCCAAATCATAAATCAGACTTGCATTTAGAATTGCCAAGTCTGAAATCAGACTTGGATTTAGACTTGCCAAGTCTTAAATCAGACTTGGATTTAGACTTGCCAAGTCTTAAATCAGACTCGGAATTAGAATTGCCAAGTCTTAAATCAGACTTGCATTTAGACTTGCCAATTCTTAAATCAGATTTGGATTTAGACTTGCCAAGTCTTAAATCAGACTTGGATTTAGACTTGCCAAGTCTTAAATCAGACTGGGATTTAGACTTGCCACGTCTTAAATTAGACTTGCAATTGGACTTGCCAAGTCTTAAATCAGACTTGCATTTAGACTTGCCAAGTCTTAAATCAGACTTGGATTTAGACTTGCCGATTCTTAAATCAGACTTGGATTTAGACTTGCCAAGTCTTAAATCAGACTTGGATTTAGACTTGCCAAGTCTTAAATCAGACTTGCATTTAGACTTGCCCAGTCCTAAGTCAGACCTGGATTTAGACTTACCAAGTCTTAAATCAGACTTGGATTTAGACTTGCCAAGTCTTAAATCAGACTTGCATTTAGACTTGCCAAGTCTTAAGTCAGACCTGGATTTAGACTTGCCAAGTCTTAAATAAGATTTGGATTTAGACTTGCCAAATCATAAATCAGACTTGCATTTAGAATTGCCAAGTCTGAAATCAGACTTGGATTTAGACTTGCCAAGTCTTAAATCAGACTTGGATTTAGACTTGCCAAGTCTTAAATCAGACTCGGAATTAGAATTGCCAAGTCTTAAATCAGACTTGCATTTAGACTTGCCAATTCTTAAATCAGATTTGGATTTAGACTTGCCAAGTCTTAAATCAGACTTGGATTTAGACTTGCCAAGTCTTAAATCAGACTGGGATTTAGACTTGCCACGTCTTAAATTAGACTTGCAATTGGACTTGCCAAGTCTTAAATCAGACTTGCATTTAGACTTGCCAAGTCTTAAATCAGACTTGGATTTAGACTTGCCGATTCTTAAATCAGACTTGGATTTAGACTTGCCAAGTCTTAAATCAGACTTGGATTTAGACTTGCCAAGTCTTAAATCAGACTTGCATTTAGACTTGCCCAGTCCTAAGTCAGACCTGGATTTAGACTTACCAAGTCTTAAATCAGACTTGGATTTAGACTTGCCAAGTCTTAAATCAGACTTGCATTTAGACTTGCCAAGTCTTAAGTCAGACCTGGATTTAGACTTGCCAAGTCTTAAATCAGACTTGGATTTAGACTTGCCAAGTCATAACTCAGACTTGCGTTTAGACTTGCCAAGTCTTAAATCAGACTTGCATTCAGACTTGCCAAATCTTAAATCAGACCTGGATTTAGACTTGCCAAGTCTTGAATAAGACTCGGATTTAGAATTGCCAAGTCTTAAATCAGACTTGCATTTAGACTTGCCAATTCTTAAATAAGATTTGGATTTAGACTTGCCAAATCTTAAATCAAACTTGCATTTAGACTTGCCAAGTCTAAAATCAGACTCGGATTTAAAATTGCCAATTCTTAAATCAGACTTGCATTTAAACTTGTCAAATCTTAAATCAGACTTGGATTTAGACTTGCCAAGTCTTAAAACAGAATTGCATCTAGACTTGCCAAGTTTTAAGTCAGACCTGGATTTAGACTTGCCAAGTCTTAAATCAGACTTGGATTTAGACTTGCCAAGTCATAACTCAGACTTGCGTTTAGACTTGCCAAGTCTTAAATCAGACTTGCATTCAGACTTGCCAAATCTTAAATCAGACCTGGATTTAGACTTGCCAAGTCTTGAATAAGACTCGGATTTAGAATTGCCAAGTCTTAAATCAGACTTGCATTTAGACTTGCCAATTCTTAAATAAGATTTGGATTTAGACTTGCCAAATCTTAAATCAAACTTGCATTTAGACTTGCCAAGTCTAAAATCAGACTCGGATTTAAAATTGCCAATTCTTAAATCAGACTTGCATTTAAACATGCCAAGTCTTAAAACAGACTTGCATCTAGACTTGCCAAGTCTTAAGTCAGACCTGGATTTAGACTTGCCAAGTCTTAAATCAGACTTGGATTTAGACTTGCCAAGTCTTAAATCAGACTTGCATTTAGACTTGCCAAATCTTAAATCAGACTTGGATTTAGACTTGCCAAGTCTTAAATCAGACTCGGATTTAGAATGGCCAAGTCTTAAATCAGACTTGCATTTAGACTTGCCAATTCTTAAATGAGACTTGGATTTAGACTTGCCAAGTCTTAAATCAGACTTGGATTTAGACTTGCCAAGTCTTAAATCAGACTGGGATTTAGACTTGCCACGTCTTAAATCAGTCTTGCTATTGGACTTGCCAAGTTTTAAATCAGACTTGCATTTAGACTTGCCAAGTCTTAAATCAGACTTGGATTTAGACTTGCCAATTCTTAAATCAGACTAGGATTTAGTTTTGCCAAGTCCTAAATCAGACTTGGATTTAGACTTGCCAAGTCTTAAATCAGACTTGCATTTAGACTTGCCCCGTCTTAAATCAGACTTGGATTTAGACTTGCGAAGTCTTAAATCAGACTTACATTGCCAAGTCTTCAATCAGACTTGCATTTAGACTTGCCCAGTCTTAAGTCAGACCTGGATTTAGACTTGCCCAGTCTTAAATCAGACTTGCATTTAGACTTGCCCAGTCTTAAGTCAGACCTGGATTTAGACTTGCCAAGTCTTAAATCAGACTTGGATTTAGACTTGCCAAGTCTTAAATCAGACATGGATTTAGTCTTGCCAAGTCTTAAATCAGACTTACATTGCCAAGTCTTCGATCAGACTTGCATTTAGACTTGCCCAGTCTTAAGTCAGACCTGGATTTAGACTTGCCAAGTCTTAAATCAGACTTGCATTTAGACTTGCCAAGTCTTAATCAGACCTGGATTTAGACTTGCCAAGTCATAACTCAGACTTGCATTTAGACATGCCAAGTCTTAAATCAGACTTGGATTTAGACTTGCCAAGTCTTAAATCAGATTTGTGTTTAGACTTGCCAAGTCTTAAATCAGACTTGGATTTAGACTTGCCAAGTCTTAAATCAGATTTGTGTTTAGACTTGCCAAGTCTTAAATCAGACTTGGATTTAGACTTGCCCAGTCTTAAATCAGACTTGGATTTAGACTTGCCAAGTCTTAAATCAGACTTGCATTTAGACTTGCCAAGTCTTAAGTCAGACCTGGATTTAGACTTGCCAAGTCATAACTCAGACATTCATTTAGATTTGCCAAATCTTAAATCAGACTTGGATTTAGACTTGCCAAGTCTTAAGTCAGACCTGGATTTAGACTTGCCAAGTCATAACTCAGACTTGCATTTAGACTTGCCAAGTCTTAAGTCAGACCTGGATTTAGACTTGCCAAGTCATAACTCAGACTTGCATTTAGACTTGCCAAGTCTTAAATCAGACTTGGATTTAGACTTGCCAAGTCTTAAATCAGATTTGTGTTTAGACTTGCCAAGTCTTAAATCAGACTTGGATTTAGACTTGCCAAGTCTTAAATCAGACTTACATTGCCAAGTCTTCGATCAGACTTGCATTTAGACTTGCCCAGTCTTAAGTCAGACCTGGATTTAGACTTGCCAAGTCTTAAATCAGACTTGGATTTAGACTTGCCAAGTCTTAAATCAGACTTACATTGCCAAGTCTTCGATCAGACTTGCATTTAGACTTGCCAAGTCTCAAGTCAGACCTGGATTTAGACTTGCCAAGTCATAACTCAGACTTGCATTTAGACTTGCCAAGTCTTAAATCAGACTTGGATTTAGACTTGCCAAGTCTTAAATCAGACTTGGATTTAGACTTGCCAAGTCTTAAATCAGACTTGGGTTTAGACTTGCCAAGTCTTAAATCAGACTTGCATTTAGACTTGCCAAATTTTAAATCAGACTTGGATATAGACTTGCCAAGTCTTAAATCAGACTCGGATTTAGAATTGCCAAATCTTAAATCAGACTTGCATTTAGACTTGCCAAATCTTAAATCAGACTTGTATTTAGACTAGCCAAGTCTTAATTCAGACTTGGATTTAGACTTGCCAAGTCTTAAATCAGACTTGGATTTAGACTTGCCAAGTCTTAAGTCAGACCTGGATTTAGACTTGCCAAGTCATAACTCAGACTTGCATTTAGACTTGCCAAGTCTTAAGTCAGACCTGGATTTAGACTTGCCAAGTCATAACTCAGACTTGCATTTAGACTTGCCAAGTCTTAAATCAGACTTGGATTTAGACTTGCCAAGTCTTAAATCAGATTTGTGTTTAGACTTGCCAAGTCTTAAATCAGACTTGGATTTAGACTTGCCAAGTCTTAAATCAGACTTACATTGCCAAGTCTTCGATCAGACTTGCATTTAGACTTGCCCAGTCTTAAGTCAGACCTGGATTTAGACTTGCCAAGTCTTAAATCAGACTTGGATTTAGACTTGCCAAGTCTTAAATCAGACTTACATTGCCAAGTCTTCGATCAGACTTGCATTTAGACTTGCCAAGTCTCAAGTCAGACCTGGATTTAGACTTGCCAAGTCATAACTCAGACTTGCATTTAAACTTGCCAAGTCTTAAATCAGACTTGGATTTAGACTTGCCAAGTCTTAAATCAGACTTGGATTTAGACTTGCCAAGTCTTAAATCAGACTTGGGTTTAGACTTGCCAAGTCTTAAATCAGACTTGCATTTAGACTTGCCAAATTTTAAATCAGACTTGGATATAGACTTGCCAAGTCTTAAATCAGACTCGGATTTAGAATTGCCAAATCTTAAATCAGACTTGCATTTAGACTTGCCAAATCTTAAATCAGACTCGGATTTAGACTTGCCAAATCTTAAATCAGACTCGGATTTAGAATTGCCAAGTCCTAAATCAGACTTGGATTTAGATTTGCCAGGTCCTAAATCAGACTTGCATTTAGACTTGCCAAGTCTTAAATCAGACCTGGATTTAGACTTGCCAAGTCTTAAATCAGACTTGGATTTAGACTTTTCAAGTCTTAAATCAGACTTGCATTCAGACTTGCCAAATCTTAAATCAGACTTGGATTTAGACTTGCCAAGTCTTAAGTCAGACCTGGATTTAGACTTGCCAAGTCATAACTCAGACTTGCATTTAGACTTGCCAAGTCTTAAATCAGACTTGGATTTAGACTTGCCAAGTCTTAGATCAGATTTGTGTTTAGACTTGCCAAGTCTTAAATCAGACTTGGATTTAGACTTGCCAAGTCTTAAATCAGACTTACATTGCCAAGTCTTTGATCAGACTTGCATTTAGACTTGCCCAGTCTTAAGTCAGACCTGGATTTAGACTTGCCAAGTCTTAAATCAGACTTGGATTTAGACTTTCCAAGTCTTAAATCAGACTTGCATTTAGACTTGCCAAGTCTTAACTCAGACCTGGATTTAGATTTGCCAAGTCATAACTCAGAATTGCATTTAGACTTGCCAAATCTTAAATCAGACTTGGATTTAAACTTGCCAGGTCTTAAATCAGACTTGTATTTAGACTTGCCAAGTCTTAAATCAGACTTGGATTTAGACTTGCCAAGTCTTAAATCAGACTTGGGTTTAGACTTGCCAAGTCTTAAATCAGACTTGCATTTAGACTTGCCAAATCTTAAATCAGACTTGGATATAGACTTGCCAAGTCTTAAATCAGACTCGGATTTAGAATTGCCAAATCTTAAATCAGACTTGCATTTAGACTTGCCAATTCCTAAATCAGACTTGGATTTAGACTTGCCAAATCTTAAATCAGACTCGGATTTAGAATTGCCAAGTCTTAAATCAGACTTGGATTTAGACTTGCCAAGTCATAACTCAGAATTGCATTTAGACTTGCCAAATCTTAAATCAGACTTGGATTTAAACTTGCCAGGTCTTAAATCAGACTTGTATTTAGACTTGCCAAGTCTTAAATCAGACTTGGATTTAGACTTGCCAAGTCTTAAATCAGACTTGGGTTTAGACTTGCCAAGTTTTAAATCAGACTTGCATTTAGACTTGCCAAATCTTAAATCAGACTTGGATATAGACTTGCCAAGTCTTAAATCAGACTCGGATTTAGAATTGCCAAATCTTAAATCAGACTTGCCTTTAGACTTGCCAAATCTTAAATCAGACTTGGATTTAGACTTGCCAAATCTTAAATCAGACTCGGATTTAGAATTGCCAAGTCCTAAATCAGACTTGGATTTAGATTTGCCAGGTCCTAAATCAGACTTGCATTTAGACTTGCCAAATCTTAAGTCAGACCTGGATTTAGACTTGCCAAGTCTTAAATCAGACTTGGATTTAGACTTGCCAAGTCTTAAATCAGACTTGCATTCAGACTTGCCAAATCTTAAATCAGACTTGGATTTAGACTTGCCAAGTCTTAGATCAGATTTGTGTTTAGACTTGCCAAGTCTTAAATCAGACTTGGATTTAGACTTGCCAAGTCTTAAATCGACTTACATTGCCAAGTCTTCGATCAGACTTGCATTTAGACTTGCCCAGTCTTAAGTCAGACCTGGATTTAGACTTGCCAAGTCTTAAATCAGACTTGGATTTAGACTTTCCAAGTCTTAAATCAGACTTGCATTTAGACTTGCCAAGTCTTAACTCAGACCTGGATTTAGACTTGCCAAGTCATAACTCAGAATTGCATTTAGACTTGCCAAATCTTAAATCAGACTTGGATTTAAACTTGCCAGGTCTTAAATCAGACTTGTATTTAGACTTGCCAAGTCTTAAATCAGACTTGGATTTAGACTTGCCAAGTCTTAAATCAGACTTGGGTTTAGACTTGCCAAGTCTTAAATCAGACTTGCATTTAGACTTGCCAAATCTTAAATCAGACTTGGATATAGACTTGCCAAGTCTTAAATCAGACTCGGATTTAGAATTGCCAAATCTTAAATCAGACTTGCATTTAGACTTGCCAATTCTTAAATCAGACTTGGATTTAGACTTGCCAAATCTTAAATCAGACTCGGATTTAGAATTGCCAAGTCTTAAATCAGACTTGGATTTAGATTTGACAGGTCCTAAATCAGACTTGCATTTAGACTTGCCAAGTCTTAAGTCAGACCTGGATTTAGACTTGCCAAGTCTTAAATCAGACTTGGATTTAGACTTGCCAAGTCTTAAATCTGACTTGCATTCAGACTTGCCAAATCTTAAATCAGACTTGGATTTAGACTTGCCAAGTCTTGAATAAGACTCGGATTTAGAATTGCCAAGTCTTTAATGAGACTTGCATTTAGACTTGCCAAGTCTTAAATCAGACTTACATTGCCAAGTCTTTGATCAGACTTGCATTTAGACTTGCCCAGTCTTAAGTCAGACCTGGATTTAGACTTGCCAAGTCTTAAATCAGACTTGGATTTAGACTTTCCAAGTCTTAAATCAGACTTGCATTTAGACTTGCCAAGTCTTAACTCAGACCTGGATTTAGATTTGCCAAGTCATAACTCAGAATTGCATTTAGACTTGCCAAATCTTAAATCAGACTTGGATTTAAACTTGCCAGGTCTTAAATCAGACTTGTATTTAGACTTGCCAAGTCTTAAATCAGACTTGGATTTAGACTTGCCAAGTCTTAAATCAGACTTGGGTTTAGACTTGCCAAGTCTTAAATCAGACTTGCATTTAGACTTGCCAAATCTTAAATCAGACTTGGATATAGACTTGCCAAGTCTTAAATCAGACTCGGATTTAGAATTGCCAAATCTTAAATCAGACTTGCATTTAGACTTGCCAATTCCTAAATCAGACTTGGATTTAGACTTGCCAAATCTTAAATCAGACTCGGATTTAGAATTGCCAAGTCTTAAATCAGACTTGGATTTAGACTTGCCAAGTCATAACTCAGAAATGCATTTAGACTTGCCAAATCTTAAATCAGACTTGGATTTAAACTTGCCAGGTCTTAAATCAGACTTGTATTTAGACTTGCCAAGTCTTAAATCAGACTTGGATTTAGACTTGCCAAGTCTTAAATCAGACTTGGGTTTAGACTTGCCAAGTTTTAAATCAGACTTGCATTTAGACTTGCCAAATCTTAAATCAGACTTGGATATAGACTTGCCAAGTCTTAAATCAGACTCGGATTTAGAATTGCCAAATCTTAAATCAGACTTGCCTTTAGACTTGCCAAATCTTAAATCAGACTTGGATTTAGACTTGCCAAATCTTAAATCAGACTCGGATTTAGAATTGCCAAGTCCTAAATCAGACTTGGATTTAGATTTGCCAGGTCCTAAATCAGACTTGCATTTAGACTTGCCAAATCTTAAGTCAGACCTGGATTTAGACTTGCCAAGTCTTAAATCAGACTTGGATTTAGACTTGCCAAGTCTTAAATCAGACTTGCATTCAGACTTGCCAAATCTTAAATCAGACTTGGATTTAGACTTGCCAAGTCTTAGATCAGATTTGTGTTTAGACTTGCCAAGTCTTAAATCAGACTTGGATTTAGACTTGCCAAGTCTTAAATCGACTTACATTGCCAAGTCTTCGATCAGACTTGCATTTAGACTTGCCCAGTCTTAAGTCAGACCTGGATTTAGACTTGCCAAGTCTTAAATCAGACTTGGATTTAGACTTTCCAAGTCTTAAATCAGACTTGCATTTAGACTTGCCAAGTCTTAACTCAGACCTGGATTTAGACTTGCCAAGTCATAACTCAGAATTGCATTTAGACTTGCCAAATCTTAAATCAGACTTGGATTTAAACTTGCCAGGTCTTAAATCAGACTTGTATTTAGACTTGCCAAGTCTTAAATCAGACTTGGATTTAGACTTGCCAAGTCTTAAATCAGACTTGGGTTTAGACTTGCCAAGTCTTAAATCAGACTTGCATTTAGACTTGCCAAATCTTAAATCAGACTTGGATATAGACTTGCCAAGTCTTAAATCAGACTCGGATTTAGAATTGCCAAATCTTAAATCAGACTTGCATTTAGACTTGCCAATTCTTAAATCAGACTTGGATTTAGACTTGCCAAATCTTAAATCAGACTCGGATTTAGAATTGCCAAGTCTTAAATCAGACTTGGATTTAGATTTGACAGGTCCTAAATCAGACTTGCATTTAGACTTGCCAAGTCTTAAGTCAGACCTGGATTTAGACTTGCCAAGTCTTAAATCAGACTTGGATTTAGACTTGCCAAGTCTTAAATCTGACTTGCATTCAGACTTGCCAAATCTTAAATCAGACTTGGATTTAGACTTGCCAAGTCTTGAATAAGACTCGGATTTAGAATTGCCAAGTCTTTAATGAGACTTGCATTTAGACTTGCCAATTCTTAAATAAGATTTGGATTTAGACTTGCCAAATCCTAAATCAGACTTGCATTTAGACTTGCCAAGTCTTAAGTCAGACCTGGATTTAGACTTGCCAAGTCTTAAATCAGACTTGCATTTAGACTTGCCAAATCTTAAATCAGACTTGGATATAGACTTGCCAAGTCTTAAATCAGACTCGGATTTAGAATTGCCAAATCTTAAATCAGACTTGGATATAAACTTGCCAAGTCTTAAATCAGACTCGGATTTAGAATTGCCAAATCTTAAATCAGACTTGGATTTAGACTTGCCAAATCTTAAATCAGACTCGGATTTAGAATTGCCAAGTCCTAAATCAGACTTGGATTTAGATTTGCCAGGTCCTAAATCAGACTTGCATTTAGACTTGCCAAGTCTTAAGTCAGACCTGGATTTAGACTTGCCAAGTCTTAAATCAGACTTGGATTTAGACTTGCCAAGTCTTAAATCAGACTTGCATTCAGACTTGCCAAATCTTAAATCAGACTTGGATTTAGACTTGCCAAGTCTTAAGTCAGACCTGGATTTAGACTTGCCAAGTCATAACTCAGACTTGCATTTAGACTTGCCAAGTCTTAAATCAGACTTGGATTTAGACTTGCCAAGTCTTAGATCAGATTTGTGTTTAGACTTGCCAAGTCTTAAATCAGACTTGGATTTAGACTTGCCAAGTCTTAAATCGACTTACATTGCCAAGTCTTCGATCAGACTTGCATTTAGACTTGCCCAGTCTTAAGCAGACCTGGATTTAGACTTGCCAAGTCTTAAATCAGACTTGGATTTAGACTTTCCAAGTCTTAAATCAGACTTGCATTTAGACTTGCCAAGTCTTAACTCAGACCTGGATTTAGACTTGCCAAGTCATAACTCAGAATTGCATTTAGACTTGGCAAATCTTAAATCAGACTTGGATTTAAACTTGCCAGGTCTTAAATCAGACTTGTATTTAGACTTGCCAAGTCTTAAATCAGACTTGGATTTAGACTTGCCAAGTCTTAAATCAGACTTGGGTTTAGACTTGCCAAGTCTTAAATCAGACTTGCATTTAGACTTGCCAAATCTTAAATCAGACTTGGATATAGACTTGCCAAGTCTTAAATCAGACTCGGATTTAGAATTGCCAAATCTTAAATCAGACTTGCATTTAGACTTGCCAATTCTTAAATCAGACTTGGATTTAGACTTGCCAAATCTTAAATCAGACTCGGATTTAGAATTGCCAAGTCTTAAATCAGACTTGGATTTAGATTTGACAGGTCCTAAATCAGACTTGCATTTAGACTTGCCAAGTCTTAAGTCAGACCTGGATTTAGACTTGCCAAGTCTTAAATCAGACTTGGATTTAGACTTGCCAAGTCTTAAATCTGACTTGCATTCAGACTTGCCAAATCTTAAATCAGACTTGGATTTAGACTTGCCAAGTCTTGAATAAGACTCGGATTTAGAATTGCCAAGTCTTTAATGAGACTTGCATTTAGACTTGCCAATTCTTAAATAAGATTTGGATTTAGACTTGCCAAATCCTAAATCAGACTTGCATTTAGACTTGCCAAGTCTTAAGTCAGACCTGGATTTAGACTTGCCAAGTCTTAAATCAGACTTGGATTTAGACTTGCCAAGTCTTAAATCAGACTTGCATTCAGAGTTGCCAAATCTTAAATCAGACTTGGATTTAGACTTGCCAAGTCTTGAATAAGACTCGGATTTAGAATTGCCAAGTCTGAAATCAGACTTGGATTTAGAATTGCCAATTCTTAAATCAGACTTGCATTTAAACTTGCCAAGTCTTAAATCAGACTTGGGTTTAGACTTGCCAAGTCTTAAATCAGACTTGCATTTAGACTTGCCAAATCTTAAATCAGACTTGGATATAGACTTGCAAAGTCTTAAATCAGACTCGGATTTAGAATTGCCAAATCTTAAATCAGACTTGCATTTAGACTTGCCAAATCTTAAATCAGACTTGGATTTAGACTTGCCAAATCTTAAATCAGACTCGGATTTAGAATTGCCAAGTCTTAAATCAGACTTGGATTTAGATTTGCCAGGTCCTAAATCAGAGTTGCATTTAGACTTGCCAAGTCTTAAGTCAGACCTGGATTTAGACTTGCCAAGTCTTAAACCAGACTTGGATTTAGACTTGCCAAGTCTTAAATCAGACTTGCATTCAGACTTGCCAAATCTTAAATCAGACTTGGATTTAGACTTGCCAAGTCTTGAATAAGACTCGGATTTAGAATTGCCAAGTCTTTAAACAGACTTGCATTTAGACTTGCCAATTCTTAAATAAGATTTGGATTTAGACTTGCCAAATCCTAAATCAGACTTGCATTTAGACTTGCCAAGTCTTAAATCAGACCTGGATTTAGACTTGCCAAGTCTTAAATCAGACTTGGATTTAGACTTGCCAAGTCTTAAATCAGACTTGCATTCAGATTTGCCAAATCTTAAATCAGACTTGGATTTAGACTTGCCAAGTCTTGAATAAGACTCGGATTTAGAATTGCCGAGTCTGAAATCAGACTTGGATTTAGAATTGCCAATTCTTAAATCAGACTTGCATTTAAACTTGCCAAGTCTTAAATCAGACTTGGATTTAGACTTGCCAAGTCTTAAAACAGACTTGCATCTAGACTTGCCAAGTCTTAATTCGGACCTGGATTTAGACTTGCCAAGTCTTAAATCAGACTTGGATTTAGACTTGCCAAGTCTTAAATCAGACTTGCATTTAGACTTGCCAAATCTTAAATCAGACTTGGATTTAGACTTGCCAAGTCTTAAATAAGACTCGGATTTAGAATTGCCAAGTCTTAAATCAGACTTGCATTTAGACTTGCCAATTTTTAAATCAGACTTGGATTTAGATTTGCCAAGTCCTAAATCAGACTTGGATTTAGACTTGCCAAGTTTTAAATCAGATTGGGATTTAGACTTGCCACGTCTTAAATCAAACTTGGATTTAGACTTGCCAAGTCTTAAATCAGATTGGGATTTAGACTTGCCAAGTCTTAAA
This sequence comes from Convolutriloba macropyga, assembly GCF_964194025.1. Lineage (NCBI taxonomy): Eukaryota > Metazoa > Xenacoelomorpha > Acoela > Convolutidae > Convolutriloba > Convolutriloba macropyga. The sequence goes on from NC_134477.1 coordinate 33,893,305, forward strand.
TAAGACTCGGATTTAGAATTGCCAAGTCTTAAATCAGACTTGCATTTAGACTTGCCAAATCTTAAATCAGACTTGGATTTAGACTTGCCAAGTCTTAAATAAGACTCGGATTTAGAATTGCCAAGTCTTAAATCTGACTTGCATTTAGACTTGCCAAGTCTTAAATCAGACTTGGATTTAGACTTGCCAATTCATAAATCAGACTTGGATTTAGACTTGCCAAGTCTTAAATCAGACTTGAATTTAGACTTGCCAAGTCTTAAATCAGACTTGCATTTAGACTTGCCCAGTCTTAAGTCAGACCTGGATTTAGACTTGCCAAGTCTTAAATCAGACTTGGATTTAGACTTGCCAAGTCTTAAATCAGACTTGCATTTAGACTTGCCAAGTCTTAAGTCAGACCTGGATTTAGACTTGCCAAGTCTTAAATCAGACTTGGATTTAGACTTGCCAAATCATAACTCAGACTTGCATTTAGACTTGCAAAATCTTAAATCAGATTTGGATTTAAACTTGCCAGGTCTTAAATCAGACTTGTATTTAGACTTGCCAAATCTTAAATCAGACTTGGATTTAGACTTGCCAAGTCTTAAATCAGACTTACATTGCCAAGTCTTAGATCAGACTTGGATTTAGACTTGCCAAGTCCTAAAAATATTTGGATTTAAACTTGCCAAGTCTTAAATAAGACTTAGATTTAGACTTGGCCAGTCTTAAATCAGACTTGCATTTAGACTTGCCAAGTCTTAAATCAGACTTATTTTAGACTTGCCCAGTCTTAAATCAGACTTGGATTTAGACTTGCCAAGTCCTAAAAAAGTTTGGATTTAAACTTGCCAAGTCTTAAATAAGACTTAGATTTAGACTTGCCCAGTCTTAAATCAGACTTGCATTTAGACTTGCCAAGTCTTAAATCAGACTTGGATTTAGACTTGCCAAGTCTTCAATCAGATTTGTGTTTAGACTTGCCAAGTCTTAAATCAGACTTGGATTTAGACTTGCCAAGTCTTAAATCAGACTTACATTGCCAAGTCTTCGATCAGACTTGGATTTAGACTTGCCAAGTCTTGAAGCAGACTTGGATTTACACTTGCCAAGTTTTAAATCAGACTTGGATTTAGACTTGTCAGGCCTTAAATCAGACTTGGTTTAGACTTGCCAAGTCTTAAGTCAGACCTGGATTTAGACTTGCCATGTCTTAAATCAGACTTGTATTTAGCCTTGCCAAGTCTTAAATCAGACTTGGATTTAGAACTGCCAAGTCTTAAATCAGACTTGCATTTAGACTTGCCAATTCTTAAATGAGATTTGGATTTAGAATTGCCAAGTCATAAATCATACTTGGATTTAGAAAACCCATGTCATAAATTAGTCATGGATTAGGACTTCTCAGTATTAAATCAGACTTGGATTTAGAATTGCCAAGTCTTAAATCAGACTTGGATTTAGACTTGCCAAGTCTTAAATCAGACTTGGATTTAGACTTGCCACGTCTTAAATCAGACTTGCAATTGGACTTGACAAGTCTTAAATCAGACTTGCATTTAGACTTGCCAAGTCTTAAATCAGATTTATTTTAGACTTGCCCAGTCTTAAATCAGACTTGGATTTAGACTTGCCAAGTCCTAAAAAAATTTGGATTTAAACTTGCCAAGTCTTAAATAAGGCTTAGATTTAGACTTGCCCAGTCTTAAATCAGACTTGCATTTAGACTTGCCAAGTCTTAAATCAGACTTGGATTTAGACTTGCCAAGTCTTGAATCAGACTTGTGTTTAGACTTGCCAAGTCTTAAATCAGACTTGGATTTAGACTTGCCAAGTCTTAAATCAGACTTACATTGCCAAGTCTTAGATCAGACTTGGATTTAGACTTGCCAAGTCTTAAAGCAGACTTGGATTTAGACTTGCCAAGTTTTAAATCAGACTTGGATTTAGACTTGTCAGGCCTTAAATCAGACTTGGTTTAGACTTGCCAAGTCTTAAGTCAGACCTGGATTTAGACTTGCCAAGTCTTAAATCAGACTTGTATTTAGCCTTGCCAAGTCTTAAATCAGACTTGGATTTAGACTTGCCAAGTCTTAAATCAGACTTACATTGCCAAGTCTTAGATCAGACTTGGATTTAGACTTGCCAAGTCTTAAATCAGACTTGCATTTAGACTTGCCAAGTGTTAAAGCAGACTTGGATTTAGACTTGCCAAGTTTTAAATCAGACTTGGATTTAGACTTGTCAGGCCTTAAATCAGACTTGGTTTAGACTTGCCAAGTCTCAGCTCAAACTTGGATTTAGACTGCCAAGTGTAAAAATTGATATGATCATGGTTCTGAATTAGTAATGAAATGAAACTTGTAATTAGACCTGCCCAGTACTGAAATATACTTGGCGTTAGTTCCGGGAAACTCACTTTACGGATTTTCCAACAAAAGAAGACAGGGTAGTCAAAAAATCAGTTACACGTTTGATAAGACTTGGAAAAATTATATGTTTCAGAGGAGATGTGGTCTTTTTTTCATCAGTGCTCAATCATTTTAGACAAGTCAGTGAAAGTTGCGTGCTTCAAGTAATTAAGTTGAATCTGCGTTAAAAATTTTTGGCCATGCGCAGTACGCTTTTGGGCCACCAAGCCTATGGTGACAAGTTTTTGACCCTCAACTTACTTTCCTTATAAATGAGAGCAAAAAGATCCACGTCTTTACAAAACACCACCATTTGGAGAAAATGATCCTTTGCGAACAAAAGGCACAAAGCATTTTGAGAAAATTTTAACGTGCTCAAATTTAAGCACATCATGAGAGAAACAAACTGTGAACCCTCGAAATTTGGTTTCAGATGTTTCTACGCATTAAGGATTATTCTACTCCCCTAAAGAAATTAGAAAGATCCTCGACTCCATTTAGGTAGTGAAATCTGCAAGATATTTGACAACAGTTTTCGGTTAAGTATCACTCCACAAGTTAACGCAAAAAACTTTTATCTATTCGTCTTACAGAAATCTCAATTCCACTAAGGGGAACTTTTCTTTCTTACCAAAGCTTGAAAAAGTTATTTGTATTGCAGCTGGTATGAGGCAAAAGTATTGTCTCACATAAAACTGTATTGGATCCACTGCTGTTGAATATGTACATAAGTACATTCATTGATGCATTCGGATGACACAAGCACCATATTTTTCTAATATACTTAAGCTTATGTGTTATTAAGAAGAGAACACATTTAGAACGTCTCGCTATATAAACCAAAGTTCTCAAAACTCAGAAGTTAACATTAAGTTTTAACTTGATGCAATGGTCTCAATTTGAATATAGTGACCTAATTTTCGATAGTATTGTTCAAAAATTTGTTGCAGTCACTAGAGACGCAGATCAGTCGGCATTTTAAAATGATGTGTTGTTTTGTAATTGATGAAATCTGCGGCGGATTTATGCTTGTTGATAAGATTTTTATGTTAAAAACGGCTTATTCGACTATATCGGAGATAAAAAAAGACTTGCATTTTAAGCGCCCCTTAGCCTCGGCAGTGCTAAATACTATGTATCATTAAAACAATGTAATCTTCAGGGATCAAAGATCATCAGCGGTTGTTAAATGTCTTCAACAATCTTCCATGAAGTTGAACTCAATCAAATCCTTCCCCTCAATTCAATTAGACTGTTAATATGATTAATTTATAGTAAACGTCAGACTTAACTCAATTTTTTTTATCTCTCGTATTTTTAACGGAAGGTTTTTAAGCCATGTGTTTAAATTAAGAGTAATGCTTCACTACTACTTCACTTCTTCAATGGAAATTGGATCTCATACTATGTTGTTGCCAGCAAATACGTGTTTCGTTTGTCTGAAAAAGTTATTGTAGGCCCCCGGTCGAGGGTCACCGTCATTCAACGCAAAAAAATATGCAAGATAAGCGGTAAATGCGAAAAACTTTGTAAGATAAGCGATGAATGCAGTGAGATTACATAAATCAGGCTGTGAATGCAGTGAAAAAAAATTTGTTGCCTTGTAACGGTGAAATTACATAATTTCATCGCTTAATTTAGGCGATGAATGCAGTGAATTTACTTAAGCGATGAATGCAGTGAATTTGCATAAATTCACCGCTTTACTTACTGGTGAAATTAAATAAATTCTGCGCTTAGAAAAAGGTGTCAACCAATGTAAGGTTAGGGGGATAAATTTGGGAGAGTAAAACGATGTAAGATAAGGGGCATAACAGCGAGTGAGGGAGGAATTTTTTGAATTTACCCCCTCCCCCTAAATTACCTCCTAATCTTACATCTTTTTGACACTTTGTTCAGAGCGGTGAATTTATGTAACTTAAGCAGTAGAGTAAGCGGTCAACAAAAAATTCACCACATTTCACAGCTAAAATATGTAAATTTGTCTTCAAAAATCACAAATCCTACAAGAATTCAACGTGCTTTTTTACAGGAAATAGAGTGAATTTGATTTCAACTCAAAATAAACATCCCAGAAGTTAGTGAGAGATGGCGCAGTGGAAAAAGTGGTTAACATGCAGGAGTTGAGAGGTTTGAACCCGTGTAAGGCCGTTAATTTTGTAGTAAGAGGTGAAATCACATATTTTAGCGTTGAAATGTGGAGAATTTCATTGCCTACTCTTGCAATGAAATTACATAATTTCACCGTAATTATAAACGAAAATATGTTCAAGGCGGCTCAGATTTTTTGCACGTATAACAAACACCATGCGTTAATGCGAGCCTAGATAGCATCCCAGGTAAATCAAACATGAAAATATTTAAGCAGGGAGGGAAATCTGTACACCTAATTAGTGTGGTGATAATATAAATCTTTGACATGATTCTTAGGGCTTATCATCTTGCTGTTAGTTTTCGCGTTAAATTTATATACTCTGATCTGATATCTCATAGCGGGCATCACTTATTGGTCCTTTGCGGCAGGAGCAAACCTTTTTTTAATTACGCTCAAACGATGTTTGTAGCAGCTTTTTAGGCCCTGTGGTCTTTTTGTCGATATTTTGATTGACTGAGTTTTTGCCTGACTTATTTGACTTTTCGTCCTCAGAAACGGGATAAACAATTAACGCCCCGATGGCATCTGCACTTCAAAAGATTATACAAAGTCAATCAAAGCTCAATTTTACTGTTTTGAGTAAAAAGTCAAAGTGAAACACATTAGTTCTAGTGGTCTGATGAAATATCTGGGTGATTTTTTTTTCTTTTATAAACAAAAGAGAAAATTTTGGGAATTTTGATGTTCAGAATCAAAACAAAGCAAATATGTAATAGTTTCCAGTTTTTAAAAGAGGGTGTGGTTGGCTGATACATTCGTGCTGCCACCGAACAAACAAAATTGTCTTTTGTATGGTCACAAAGAGATAGATAGGGATATTATGATAACGTTTTTAGTTAAAAGAAAATTAAAGTATTTCTTGTTTTTTTTATTTGGGGGGGGGGGGTATAAGTTAAGGTGAATTTTAGGTTCTGGTTAAACTATAGTGAAAACCTTAAATTCTAAAGTCGAGGTAACTTTATCTGAAGTTTACGGAAAGTCAGATCTATCTTAAATGTTAAAGTAAGCTGCAACTATGAAAAATCAATCGCTTTCCAAATTTATCACATTTTCAACGAAACGCAAAAAATTTTGTTGATTTTCCGGAGGTCTGGTTTCAAAACTAGATTTGAATTAGACGATAGCTCAGTCGCTTTATATGAAAATAGCGATTACTGTAAAATACCAAAATTTGAAGGTTTGCTACCATAAAGAATACTCAAACAAGACGTGTCGTCAAAAATTGCGCTAAGGATAAAAATTAGCGAAGCGTGAAAAAATGTTCTTTTTGTTTCGTACCAGTCCTAAAGGTGAGTTGAACAGGCATTGTAAACAAACATAAAAAATAAACACCTGTGGCAGAATGATGGAGCGAACACACAATTGAAAAATGTTCGAAAGTATTAATGAAATTAGTTGATCAGTTGAAGGAATCATACTTCAACGGTTCCACTAAGTTGTCAAAAGGTACGCTTTTGCTCAAAATGAACCCATGTTTAAAATGAAGCGAACAATAAACCCATGTAGGGTTAAAAAATAAACCAAGAAAAGCTGAAGAGAACTGATATAATGCTGGGCAAATGAAATTACCGTGAACACATTTAATCATCGTCGTCATGTTTTTCTCAAACATAAGCAGCACGCTAAATAAAATAGGTAAATTTATTTTAACTGTATTAAGGTAAACCCTAGACAATGTAAATTTGGGGTAAAATTGTCCTGAACTTCACCCTAATTGAAAATAAGGAAAAAAAAAACATAACGTAATTTTATATTATATAAATATATATATATATATATATGTATATATATATATATATATATATATATATATATATATATATGTTCCAAGGTGTAAATTAACCAATTTCAGTTTATCTATATCTAGACGGATCTGTAAATTTTTATACTGATAAGGACTATAAATACCTGTGAAATTTTGTACATTGAGGGCATTTTGAATTCAAGTATTAAAACAATAAAATTCTTGTTATTCGTGCTGGAGACCACGACAATGGTGTCCAGACCACCAAACGACCGACAAACCTGGGACCTGCAAAATGCTGAATCCTGTACTGCGTGGATCATGTCTTTTTTGGCGAAATGTCGCGCAGAGAAGAAAGAAGATAAAGTCAACACCGACGTTACGATCGTGGACCTATAGGTAACAAATCTCTTTCTCAGTATATGCGGCCAGGACGCACTTCCTAAACTCAGGAGCCTTATGAGCCCTAAAAAATTGTTAGACACTCCTTTTAAAGAAATCAGACAAGCTATTCAGAACTATATTTTCCCTAAAGAGAAAGTAGAAACGGCAGAAAGGGCTAAATTTCTGTCCGTTGTCCAAGGCGTTGGAGAATCTGACGACGATTTTCTAGCGCACCTCAGAGAAGAAGCACATTATTGTGACTTTGAAAAACTTAAAACACTAACCAACCCTGAGGAAGAGTTGGTTAAAACTAAAATTATCTTAGGTTTGAGAGACCTTAAGGCCAAATTAAGACTATTAGACAGCATTAAAACTAAGCCAACGATGTATTTGTCTAAAATGACAGAAAGCTTACAGTTCAGAAGTCAAGCAATGGCTTTTGCGAGTTCCTCAACAGATAATAGACCATTTGTAATAAAAGAACAAGTGGGATACAACTTCAAAAGACCTTCAGAAAACCTAGTGAAAAGTTCACTGGTAATAAAGGCAATGATAACTTGTGTAATAGATGTGGAGGTGGGAAAACGTGTTTAACATGTCGGTGACATGGGAGTACATTCCAGTAAAAACCAAAAAATAAAAATGCAAGTTGATACCGGTGATGATAGCACCGTGATATCATCGTAAATCTGGACTGAGCTTGGTAAATCTCATGCGAAAATGCGAAAGTCAGACGTCTTGAGGCCTATGACGGTCATCAACTGACGCTTCCGGGATCACTAACATGTGATGTTGAAAGGAACGGAAGCAAGTATAGGCAACAACAACTAGCAGTTGTGCAATCTGACAAAAAATTTGGGCTACTTGGGAGAGAAATACTAACCCGAGAAGGCATCAATGCAGTGAGTGATGAAAGACTACTTGCAGTCAAAGCATACAAAGTGCATGTGAAACTCATACCGGGATCACAGCCAATGTTATTCAGAGCCAGAAAGATACCTCTACCTCTCCAAGACAGGGTCAAAGAGAAGCTTGAGACAATGGTACAACAGGGCATCCTGGAGCCAGTACAACCTGGTGGGGTCACAAATGCATCACCAGTAGTGTGGCAAGGGGAAAAAATGGAGCTCTGAGACTATGCGTGGAACTGAAAGTTCACATCAATGGCAAAGTTGTGGTCAAGGACTATCCATTCCCAGACATGGAGACCAATTTCCATAATCTCCATGTGGCCTCTTACTTTGGAAAAAATGACTTATCAGACGCATACTGTAAAATTGAGCTGGACGTGGTTGCAAAAGAAATATGCACAATCAATACATTGCAAGGATAGTTCAAGATGAGCATGCTTCCTCAGGGCCTAAAGAACTCTTCATCAATCTTCTAGAATTGCATTGAGTCAACTCTCAAAGCAATCAAGGGTTTGGTCATCTTCCAGGACGAAGTCCTGGTATTTGGAACAACAAAGCATCAATACGAGAAACGATTGCTTGCAGTCAAGGATCGGCTATACGTAAAAAAACTCACCATTAATGAGAAGAAATCCAACCCAAAACCAGTTTAAAGCGTAAGTTTTCTTGATTTCTCTCTTTCCAGAAAGAAGGAATAGCACCCGATAATGAACGTGTTGAGAAAATAAAAAATGCAAATCCGTCATCAAATATGAAACAACTTGAGTCCTTCTTCGGATTAGCAAATTTTTACGGTTGATTGATACCGGATTTTGCAACAAAAATGCTACCCCTAAACGAAATTCGGAAAGATCACTGATTTTGATCTGCGTAAACGAGTTCTTTTCAAACCGACCAACAGTTCGCCAAAGGTTCTAGCTACTTTCATTATCCGTAAATGAATGAACACTTCGTTCATTCAGCCGGCGAATTCAAACAGTGCAGTGCTTGTTAATGGAATACAAATTGCACGGCTGGAACCTGACGACATCAAGACTGAATCTACTGACTCACAGTCTGAAAGCAGTAGGGACGACATAGACGTGGCATCATCCAACTCTACTGAAAAACCCTCAGTAGTTGAAGAGGAACAACCTTCAGTGGTCACGAGAACTTCAAGCAGAAATAAAAAAAAACAGAAAGATTTGGAGAAGCTATTCCTACAAACTTGCTTGAAAAAGGAGGACGTGATATATCGAGAAGTGCCAGACTTAGCAACTTAAATTAAAACTTCGATATAAAAAGAACTTTCTTACCTGATGTTTGGTGAAGTGAAATTGAATAATGGCTTTTAATTTGAATGGAATCGTCGATTCAAATTTGTTCATACACCAAATTTATCAGTGTACATAAATAAAAAATCTGTTGGATAGATTCGACCTTCCCACCATCAGATATGGTCAGAAACCAACTCTCCGACCATCCCAGTAGATAGAAATGACATGTTCTCAGGTAAGGAGAACAATGTTTTAAGTGCAAAAAACTTCATTAGCACTTGCCATATACTGCAAGGGGGAAATAGGTTCACAACTAAGGTGTAAGTTAACCCATATCAGTTGACCCATATGATCAGAAACCAACTCTCCGACCCTCCCAGTAGATAGAAATGACATGTTCCCAGGTAGGGAGAACAATGTGTTAAGTGCAAAAAACTGCACTAGTACTTGCCATATACGGCAAGCGGAAAAACTTGTTCACAACTAAGGTGTAAGTTAACACATATCAGTTTATTTAGAACCCATATCAACCCTAAAGATTGTTTTGCGCTGAAAGTTAAACCAAATTGTTCTACCTATATATCTAGAGGGATCTAGAGGGATCTGTAAATTTATCTAGACGGATCTGTAAATTTTCGTTCTGATACGGACTATAAATACCTGTGAAATTTTGTACATTGAGGCCATTATGAATTCAATTATTAAAATAATAAAAATCTTGTTACTCGTGCTCGAGACCACGACATTATGTTATAAAAGTTTTTTAATTATTAATACAAGTATTGATTCTCAGCAATGAATGAGAGGAAAAAATACTACTCATTTTTTCTCTGTTTTTAGATTAATCATTTTTGAACTCCAATTCTACGAAGCCATCCAGAGGGATCTGTAAACTTTCATACTGATACGAACTATAAATACCTGTGAAATTTCGTACTTTGAGGCCATTTTGAATTCAATTATTAAAATAGTAAAATTCTTGTTACTCGTGCTCGAGACCACGACCTTTTGTTATAAAAATTCTTAATAATTAATAAAAATATTTATTCTCAGCAATGAATGATAGGAAGAAATACTCATTTTATCTCTGTTTTTAGAATTATCGTTTTTGAACTTCAATTCTACGAAGCCATCGGGACCTTTTCTCTGGTGATCATTTTTTTTTCGGTTCATATATATGAATCTACTCCCAATTAACCCAATTAACCTATAATCGTACATCATTTACCCCCTAATATTACCCATTAAATCTCAGATCTTTTCGTGGGGTAATTTTTGGGGGGTACAACTCCCTTCCCCCATATCCCCAATTACCCCCTCATCTTATATCGTTTTAATTCCTAAAATTACCCCCTAATCTTACATATTCTTTATGGTAATTTTTGGGAAAAGTCTAAAAACTCCTCTCATTGCCTCTAATATCCCTTATCTTACATGGTTTTGTAAAATTACCCCCTAATGTTACATCTTTTGGTGATGGTAATTTTTGGGGAAAAAGTCTAAAAATCCTTATTAATTCCACGGCCCCAATACTCTCCAATCTTACGTTGTTTTACCCTCCAACATGTACGCCCTTATCTTACATCTTTTTTGGGGGTTAATTTGCGGTGGTTAAAATGTAATTACTCCACTTAAATACCTTCCATTACTCCTATTACCCCCTGATGTACATCGTATAACTCCCAAACAGACAATTATCACTCTACCATTACATTAGTTTCGGAGTAATGGGGGTTGTATTTTCAACACGGGTAATCTGCAAACTTGCGAAATAAACAGTGATAAAATAGCGTCAGAATGTTCTGTAAAACAGTAAAGTTTACTATTAAAGTACTCAGCCATTAAGAAAGCCCTTAAGATTTTTTTGCGCTGAAAGTTAAACCAAAATGTTTTCTAACCTATTGCTGAGAAGACCAAATTGGAAATCTTATCGTTTAGTGTTGCAGCAATTTTTTGCGTGTATTTCTTCCATACCCAAAAAATACCAACGATTGGTCTGTTACCTGAACGCTAAATAGCCGCTTTCAACGGTGGACAAAAAATGGACCCGACAGTCACTTTCTCAAGCTAAATGCGACGCAAAACAAACTATGGAAAGAAAATCCCAACACAATTGTAAACGAAGTACTCGGAGAAAAGCACCCACAAATTTTTCCAACCAATTCAAATTTTTGGCAACAACAAAAAAATTCTGATGTTAGAAAAGACTAGCGCCGTGTCCTTGGCCGTGTGTCATAAAGCACTGTGAATTTTGTTTGCGCTTCACTAGAGGCAGTATTTAGCTCTGTTTTGGATGATAAAGGCCACTCAATAAGCCACTCAGTCAATGCGGTCAACTTTATCGCCGACTATCGAATTTCGCAATTCTACGGAGTCCTCAACATCTAGGCAGTACTTCTTCTAGACGCCATAAATGGCCATCAGCTTTTGGAAGTTTTACGAAATTATCTTTATTAAGCTGTGTGGCTCATTATTCATGCACAGCTCATTCCCACCTGCTCGTAGACGTCATTTGTCTGCGGTCCAAAGAAAGGAACAGCCAGGGAGATCCTATTGTCATTGCAATGTACGGTGTAGCCATACCCCATTGGTTGCGTTCATGCACAAATCAAGCGTAGAGCAGCATTGTTACTCGAACGATGGCAGTGCGGTAGAGAGTTTTGAGAACCTACTAAAAGTTTTCGCTGATCAATTTTATTACGGCTTTTTTGATATCTAAGATGTCCACTGATTATTTGAAAACCACCAAATAAAATTGAAAAACACCGCTGCAATTTCTATACTTGATATTTACAAGAGACAGACGTCAATTGCTTATATATCCCGCTCAGATATCTTCTAGCTTTTTCTTAGTCACAGAGAATTGTATTGAATAATAGACGCTGCCACCAATCGTTTGCTCTCCCGTCACAAATCTCAAAGGATAACAGACCAGGGTGGGTTGGCTCAACGTCATGGAGTAAATTGAAAACGACACGGAAGACTCAGCGACGGATGTTGCCGCTGTCGAGCAGCAGGTGAATGGACAACTGAAAACTGTCAACATCATGCAGGATAGGATCTCTTAAGACAAGCTCAAGGCTCTGTTCTGGCAATTTGCAAAACACGATACTAGCCACGTTAACTGAAGACGACCTTCACTTCGTCAGATTGGCAATACCAGACGTCATCAGGCGTTTCAAATTTGCTCACTATCAGGCAGCTGAACGGGTTCAAGCTGTCAAAAATGCGAAACTGCAATGTTATTAGCATCAAACAAAAATTCACGTAATAACCCTCCATGTGAGAAAAAATTCAAGCTTACATACGCTCCACAGAGCTCAAAGTGCTCCAAGTGGTTTCTACCTATCGGCGGCACAACGATGTTTTCTTTGCGGAGATATTCCTTGATTACTCTACGATGTCGAAAACGAGCCATCACTTCAGTTGCTACAAGCCAAAAAATTTTAAAGCAAATCTACTAACGCTGATGACAGCGCTCGACTTGGCATAAAACAAATGGCATCTTGGTGTCCTGATTCACCAGTCCTGTACGACAGAGATGGCACAGCTCACCATTCATAGGATTATAAGAAATACTCTTACAAATTTCAACCAAGCAACGACTATGTACTAAGTTTTTTTCAGATCACTGCCAATTTTCAAACCAAAGTCCGGTTGAGACCTTGTGGTCCGAATAACACAATCCTCAATTTTTAGCTTCTTCACATTATTTTTAAAGGTAATATGCAGACATTCATCCAGTTTCAGTAGCATATTGTTTTCAATCTCCAGTTGTTTATGGAGTCAAGATCACTTTTTCTTTCATGTTGGGATAAACTAAAGGGAATACTTTTGCGTCGTCAGAAAAAAGTCGGCCGAGCTTTTTGCAGGCAGTTGGTAACTTGTTGATAAAAAATTAAAAAGCAGAGCACTCAAAAAAACTCCACTGCTGAATACCACGGGAAAATTACGTTGACAGTGCCTCACTCACTCGGACATAATGTGTATGACCAACTAGGTAAAACTTCATAGTTGAATAGTTTCTGCCTTATTCTGGACTGATGAAATTTCGCCAACAGAAGGTTCGAGAAACTCAGGATTGGTGAAGTCTCTCCAGGCCGATAGCTTTGATAAAGTCAGTACAAAATACATTAATTTTCCATTTGGTTTTCTGCAATTTCTTGGATTTTTCGAAAGAAAACAGTATTTTCAATATTATCGACCGCTTCTTGCTGAAGCCGAAATGTGAACCAGAAAACAAATCCGGTATAGTGCATGTAAAGTTGCTTGAAAATATTTTTCTCAATCATCCTGGGTTCAAGTTACAGCAAGGATTTTGTCCGGTAGCTATAAAAATGAGTCATTTGTTTCAAAAGAAGTAGACTGACAACAGCTAACTTTTAATCCTCTTGAAAAACCGAAATTTGGAAAATTTCTGAAAGATATGAGCCAGTGAAAGAGATAAAGATCACGGATATGCTGGAGAATAAGAATGGCGGAAGATTATCTGGAGCTTGGCTTTTAGTGGATTCAAAATTTTTGCATGTTTAGGATACTTCACACTCATTCATATTGGGGGAAAGTTGGGGAATCGGCATTCAACACACTATCTGAACAAGTGACATCAGTTGACACAGTGTAGACTGAAGAAAACAATCTAGCGATAACTTTCAATTTTCCTCTTCTGAGATGGCTATCTGTGTTCGTACAGGCAGATTTTCATAGGTAAACTTGACTTCCTGAAGCTTTGAAATATTGCAAAAATAATTCAATTGTTGACTGCCTTTTGATAAAAATTCCTTATAGGTAATTTTTGTTCACTCGGCCGCTCAGTTTACAAGCTCCCGCAATTTTGATTGGATTCTGTGATGGGATTTTTTGTCTACCAGTTGCATTGCGTCCAATAAATAAGGTGGGAAGTTGTTTTGATTTTGCAAGCTGACATGGCTGATCCATGATCAGTTAGTTCTGAAATGAATTTTTCTATCTTTTGTAACTGTAGCCACTTGTACCATTCATCTAAAGTTTGAATCCTCTTCAACCAACAAAACGTGTTGAAAAGATTTTCTACTATAATCTGCCAAATGAATATAACCATCGCAGCAAACGCTGAACATTAATAATCAGAAAATTAAAGATTTATTGCATTCAAAACCAAAGGAACCACAGATAAAAAAATGTTTGAAAGGCTGCTCAGACTCTAATTTCCGTTGCCGAATATCTTGAATAGTTTCCAATTGGGGAATTTTTCCAATTGGGGTAGTAATTAAAACTATAAAAGATCTGTAGCAGTAGAAATACTGGATGTACACCTCCATCCAATCAGAGACTGAGAAGACACTATTCTCTTTTATATAGAGAGAACTCTACTTACTGTAGTCAGTCTATTAGTTAGAAACACGATGTGTATACTCTTGACTCCGGGGCTGTACTTTACTACAACCGTAATAATAGAAGTTTATCTTCAGTGTTTTATTGAGTTGGTTAGACTGAGGGATATAGGTAAGCATACTTCGCGCGCAGAAATAAGTAGCCCTAGCTCTTTATACCTTAATGCTGTAAAAGGAGCCCATCTCGGGTCGGACTTAAATGGTGCAACCAGTGAGTTAAAAAACTCTAACCGTAAAGATAATTCACACAAAACACCCTTTTCTCTCTTGAGAAAGAAACTTAGAACTAGATTACATAGATTTTTTGCTCTTTATCTACTTAAAACTTAAGAAAAAGGGGAACAAGCCAATAAAAACAAAACTACTAATATTTGAACACAGATATACACAAAATGGATCATCACGTTGATCAACATTCCTTCATAACCGTACGTAACACCAACGTTCCAATGCATTCGGACGAATTACAACTAGCTGTTCTTGCACAACAGAACAAACGTTTAATACGCGACATCTTACCCTTTGAAGTTAAACACTATCAACACCAAATGAATTGAATATACTTTTAAACACAGCAAAACAACTCAAATACCTATTTTGCAGCAGAGCAACAGCCTCTACTCTCTTCACCAGAGAAAGCATCGCAAGTTTCACGAACTGCCTTTCATTCATATTTAATTGAAAATTATGGAGCTCAACTCACAAAGGGCTCAGTTCTTTTCGTTTATAATCCTCTAACAAAACATATACCTCTTTAATATATGACACTTAATTTAATCCAGTGTCTGATACACTATTTGAATTCCTTAACGGATTATGGTCAGAAACACAACCTTTAGATAGAGAAAGTGTTTTTCGAAAATCTTCTTTTGTATTTCTTAAACTCTTCGCATCCACCCCCAAATGCTAAAGCATAACAATCCCGGAAAAAAAGCGTACACAAAATTGCTCGACAGGAAATAGAAGGCTTCAGTCAACTTCTCAAAACAAACATAGGTTCTGAAAAGATGCAGACTTAGACGCTGAACACATTTTTGATTCCCTCACACTTTTATCTTGGTATATACACAGATTTTTGGAAAAGTTTGGTAAGATACATTTTTCCTGCTAAAAAGCTAAAAGCAGATACATTTCCACGAACAGTATTATCAGTAGTGGCTGTGCCTGAAATACTCCTCTCTGGTGGCTGTGCTTGAAATGCCTGGTTGCTGTTTGCATTTGCTTTGCTGGTTACCTTTGAGCAGGGTTCGCACTTCAATTTCTTTAATGATTTGCACTCTTCTAATGGCCTCACTGGCTTGTATCTGTTGACTTGTTTGATTCTATTTGGGGGTGACTTCGGCACTTTCTTAATCAGATTGAACAGCAATTCATTTTCCACTGTCCGGGTTTGCGGACCAAATGTAACGGCTGCTCTCCTATCAAAGTCCAGGAAAACTTTACATCGCCCAGTTCGTTTCAGCGGTTTCAAATCTGTCCAGATACTGTGTTTTTGCAGTTAACTTTTCTGAACTGTGTTATACGCTAACCTGTAGCCTTTCGTTGCATTCTTTGTTGCTCAATTACTCTCAATAACTAGTTGCTCATCCTTGCTGTTTAACAATCTTGTTTCTTTCAGAACAATAAAATAATTCAAATTGAAACAATAAATTTTTCGCTTGAGTTTTGGTTAATAACTCAGTTTATAATTCGAAATTGCAAAATCTCAGATCTGCAGTTCTAGATAACTCTCTTAGGAATTGACTGGAACAATTTGTTTCTATAATTAATGTCTCAATATTTTCGGAGACCTCTGCGCAATAATCAAAGTTGAGAAATGTAACAGTTTTCGCACTTTATGCTTTTTCAATGCACTCAGTTGCTCAATAACGCGATCAGTGAACTATGCTAGGCTTCGCTAAGGCCAGTAGGAAAAACTGACTTTATGCATTTCTCAAAGTTTCTCTTGATTCGGAACTTCGTTTCTCAGAAGGAAAGATCGAGAATATCAGAATTATTTCTTTTTCATGAGTCAAAGTTAAGATAACAGTGTACAATCAATAATATGATCTACAAAAACAAGAAACGATAAGAAATAATTTTTTGCTCAAGAAAATGTGCTTCAATATGCGCTTTATGTCAATTTAATATAACCAAAATTGCAATTTTCCTCTGACTTTTGCTAGTTTTTCAAGCTCTATTTATACAGCCAGATGTGAAATTAACATCTCTGATTGGTTGTAGATCACTTTGTTGTAAGATTCTCTGAATACACTGAACTTGGGGTTCGGGATACCTTATACGATGCCTCGCACCCTCTGAATTGGTAAGAAAATCGCAAAACTAATCGAATCTGGCTTATCAATTTGGATATCTCTCACCGTTTGAGCTCAATTTGTGTGATTGTGAACACTTGAATACGTGGCAAAAATAGCGTAGTTCGAGTTTGAGTTTCCGTTTGACTTCATGTTTGAAGATTGCGTACTAATAATAGTTACTAAAAATAAATCTTGATAAGTTAACAAATCCGTACGGCTTCATTAGAATGTAGCATTAATTTTTGCTTGTCTTGCTATTCTAGCTTTAATGCTTGAAATGGCCTTGAAGCACTATTCAATTTGGTTGTTGAATTAATAAGCTCAGCCACCACAATAGTCCTGTACGAAATGGAACAGCTCACCATTCATAGGATCATAAAAAATACTCGTATAATTTTTTTTTCAGATCACTGCCAATTTTGAAACCAAAGTCCGGTTGAGAACTTGTGGTTCGAATAAAACAATCCTCAATTTTTAACTTCTTCATTTCCTTTTTAACGGTAATATGGAAACAGTCATCCAGTTTCCGTAGCATATTGTTTTCAATCTGCATTTGTTTATGGAGTCAAGATCACTTTTTCTTTCATGTTGGGATAAAATATAGGGAATACTTTTGCGTCGTCAGAAAAAAGTCGGCCGAGCTTTTTGCAGGCAGCTGGTAACTTGTTGATAAAAAATTAAAATGCAGAGCACCCAATAAACTCCACTGCTGCATACCACGGGAAAATTACATTGACAGTGCCTCATTCACTCGGACATAATGTGTATGACCAACTGGGTAAAACTTAATAGTTGAATAGTTTCTGCTTTATTCTTGACGGGTGAAATCTCGCCAACAGAAGGTTTGAGAAATTCAGGATTGATGAAGTTTCTCCCGGTCGATAGTTTTGATAAAGTCAGTATAAAATACATTAATTTTCCATTTGGTTTTCTGCAATTTCTTGGATTTTTCGAAAGAAAACAGTATTTTCAATATTATCGACCGCTTCTTGCGGAAGGTGAAATGTGAACCAGAAAACAAATTCAGTAGAGTGCATGTAAAGTTGCTTGAAAATAGTTTTCTCAATCATCCTGGGTTAAAGTTACATCAAGGATTTTGTCCGGTAGCTACAAAAATGAGTGATTTGTTTCAAAAGAAGTAGGCTGATAACAGCTAACCTTTAATCCTCTTAAAAAACCGAAATTTTGAAAAATTCTAATAGATATGAGCCAGTGAAAGAGATAAATATCAGGACATGCTGGAGAATAAGAATGGCGGAAGATTATCTGGAGCTTGGCTTTTAGTGGATTCAAAATTTTTGGATGTTTTGGATACTTCAGACTCATTCAAGTTGGGGGAAAGTTGGGGAATCGGCATTCAACACACTATCATAACAAGTGACATCAGTTGACACAGTGTAGACTGAAGAAAATAATCTAGCGTTAACTTTCAATTTTCCTCTTCTGAGATGGCTATCTGTGTTGGTACAGGCAGATTTTCATAGGTGAACTTGACTTCCTGAAGCTTTGAAATATTGCAAAAAATAATTCAATTGTTGACTGCCTTTTTATAAAAATTCCTTATAGGTAATTTTTGTTCACTCGGCCGCTCAGTTTACAAGCTCCCGCAATTTTGATTGGATTCTGTGATGGAATTTTTTGTCTACCAGTTGCATTGCGTCCAATAAATAAGGTGGGAAGTTGTTTTGATTTTGCAAGCTGGCATGGACGATCCATGATCAGTTAGTTCTGAAAGGAATTTTTCTATCCTTTGTAACTGTAGCCACTTGTACCATTCATCTAAAGTTTGAATCCTCTTCAACCAACAAAACGTGTTGAAAAGATTTTCTACTAAAATCTGCCAAATGAATATAGCCATTGCAGCAAACGCTGAACATTAATAATCAGAAAATTAAGGATTTATTGCATTCAATACCAAGGAACCACAGATAAAAAAAATGTTTGAAAGGCTGCTCAGACTCCAATTTCCATTGCCTAATATCTTGAATAGTTGAATTTTTTCAATTGGGATAGTAATTAAAACTATAAAAGATCTGTAGCAGTAGAAATACTGGATGTACACCTCCATCCAATCAGAGACTGAGATGACACTATTATATTTTTATAGAGAGAACTCTACTTACTGTAGTCGGTCTATTAGTTAGAAACGAAACACGATGTGAATACTCTTGACTCCGGTGCTGTACTTTATTACCACCGTAATAATAGAAGTTATCTTCAGTGTTTTATTGAGTCGATTAGTCTGAGAGATATAGGGAAACCTACTTCCTGCGCAGAAATAAGTAACCCAAGCTTTTTATACCTTAAGGCTGTAAAAGGAGCCCATCTCGGGTCTGACTTAAATGGTGCAACCAGTGAGTAAAACTCTAACCGTAAAGATAATTCACACAAAACACCCTTTTCTCTCTTGAGAAAGAAACTTAGAACTAGATTACATAGATTTTTGCTCTTTATCTATTTAAAACTTAAGAAAAAGGGGAACAAGCCAATAAAAACAAAACTACTAATATTTGAACACATATATACACAAAATGGATCATCACGTTGATCAACCTTCCTTCATAACCGTACGTAACACCAACGTTCCAATACATTCGGACGAATTACAACTAGCTGTTCTTGCACAACAGAACAAACGTTTAATATGCGACATCTTACCCTTTGAAGTTAAACACTATCAACACCAAGATGAATTGAATATACTTTTAACCACAGCAAAACAAATCAAATTCCTATTTTGCAGCAGAGCAACAGCCTCTACTCTCTTCACCAGAGAAAGCATCACATGTTTCACGAGCTACCTTTCACTCATATTTAATTGAAATTTATGGAGCTCAACTCACAAAGGGCTCAGTTCTTTTCGTTTATGATCCTTTAACAAAACATATACCTCTTTAATATATGACACTTAATTTAATCCACTATCTGATACACTATTTGAATTCCTTAACGGATTATGGTCAGAAACACAATCTTTAGATAGAGAGAGTATTTCGAAAATCTTCTTTTGAATTTCTTAAACTCTTCGCATCCACCCTTAATGCTAATGCATCACAATCACGGAAAAAGGGCGTACACAAAATTGCTCGACAGGAAATAGAAGGCTTCAGTCACCTTCTCAAAACAAACATAGGTTCTGAAAAAATGCAGACCTAGACACTGAACACATTTTTGATTCCCTCACACTTTTATCATGGTATATACACAGATTTTTGGAAAAGTTTGGTAAGACACAGTTTTCCTGCTGAAAAGCTAAAAGCAGATACATTTCCACAAAAACTACTAACTGTGGGCTGCTGATTGAAGCTCCTCTCTGGTGGCTGTGCTTGAAATGCCTGGTTGCTGTTTGCATTTGCTTTGCTGGTTACCTTTGAGCAGGGTTCGCACTTCAATTTCTTTAATGATTTGCACTCTTCTAATGGCCTCACTGGTTTGTATCTGTTGACTTGTTTGATTCTATTTGGGGGTGACTTCGGCACTTTCTTAATCAGATTGAACAGCAATTCATTTTCCACTGTCCGGGTTTGCGGACCAAATGTAACGGCTGCTCTCCTATCAAAGTCCAGGAAAACTTTACATCGCCCAGTTCGTTTCAGCGGTTTCAAATCTGTCCAGATACTGTGTTTTTGCAGTTAACTTTTCTGAACTGTGTTATACGCTAACCTGTAGCCTTTCGTTGCATTCTTTGTTGCTCAATTACTCTCAATAACTAGTTGCTCATCCTTGCTGTTTAACAATCTTGTTTCTTTCAGAACAATAAAATAATTCAAATTGAAACAATAAATTTTTCGCTTGAGTTTAGATAACTCTCTTAGGAATTGACTGAAACAATTTTTTTCTATAATCAATGTCTCAATATTTTCGGAGACCTCTGCGCAATAATCAAAGTTGACAAATGTAACAGTTTTCGCACTTTATGCTTTTTCAATGCACTCAGTTGCTCAATAACGCAATCAGTCAACTATGCTAGGCTTTGCTAAGGCCAGTAGGAAAAACTGACTTTATGCATTGCTCAAAGTTTCTCTTGATTCGGAACTTCGTTTCTCAGAAGGAAAGATTAAGAATATCAAAATTATTTCTCTTTTCAGGAGTCAAAAATAAGTTAACAGTGTACAATCAATCATATGATCTACAAAAACAAGACACGATAAGAAATAATTTTTTGCTCAAGTGCTCAAGAAAATGTGCTTCAATATGCGCTTTATGTCAATTTAATATAACCAAAATTGCAATTTTCCTCTGACTTTTTTCTAGTTTTTCAAGCTCTATTTATAAAACCTACATGTTAAATTAACATCTCTGATTGGTTGTAGATCACTATGTTGTAAGATTCTCTGAATACACTGAACTTGGCGTTCCGGATACCTTATACGATGCCCCGCAACCTCTGAATTCGTAAGAAAACCGCAAAATCAATCGAATCTGGCTTATCAATTTGGATATCTCTCACTCCGTTTGAGTTTAATTTTTGTGATTGTGAACACTTGAATACGTGGCAATAATAGCGTAGTTCGAGTTTGAGTTTCCGTTTGACTTCATGTTTGACGATTGCGTACTAATAAAAGTTACTAAATATAAATCTTTATCAAAGTGAACAAATCCGTTCGGCTTCGTTAGAATGTAGCATAAATTTTTGCTTGTCTTGCTACTCTAGCTTTAACGCTTGAAATGGCCTTGAAGCACTATTCAATTTGGCTGTTGAAATAATAAGCTCAGCCACCACAATAGTCCTGAACGAAATCAAACAGCTCACCATTCATAGGATCATAAGAAATAATCTTATAACTTTTTTTTCAGATCACTGCCGATTTTCAAACCAAAGTCCGGTTGAGAACTTGTGGTTCGAATAAAACAATCCTCAATTTTTAGCTTCTTCATTTCATTTTTAAAGGTAATATGGACACAGTCATCCAGTTTCCGTAGCATATTGTTTTCAATCTCCAGTTGTTTATGGAGTCAAGATCACTTTTTCTTTCATGTTGGGATAAACTAAAGGGAATACTTTTGCGTCGTCAGAAAATAGCCGGCCGAGCATTTTGCAGGCAGTTGATAAATTGTTGAAAAAAAATTAAAATGCAGAGCACCCAATAAACTCCACTGCTGCATACCACGGGAAAATTACATTGACAATGCCTCATTCACTCGGACATAATGTGTATGACCAACTGGGTAAAACTTCATAGTTGAATAGTTTCTGCTTTATTCTAGACGGGTGAAGTTTCGCCAACAGAAAGTTTGAGAAACTCAGGATTGATGAAGTTTCTCCCGGTCGATAGTTTTGATAAAGTCAGTATAAAATACATTAATTTTCCATTTGGTTTTCTGCAATTTTTGCATTTTTCGGAAGAAAACAGTATTTTCAATATTATCGACCGCTTCTTGCGGAAAATGAAATGTGAACCAGAAAACAAATTCGGTAGAATGCATGTAAAGGTGCTTGAAAATATTTTTCTCAGTCATCCTAGGTTCAAGTTACAGCAAGAATTTTGTCCGGTAGCTATAAAAATGAATGATTTGTTTCAAAAGAAGTAGACTGACAACAGCTAACTTTTAATCCTCTTGAAAAACCGAAATTTGGAAAATTTCTGAAAGATATGAGCCAGTGAAAGAGATAAAGATCAGGATATGCTGGAGAATAAGAATGGCGGAAGATTATCTGGAGCTTGGCTTTTAGTGGATTCAAAATTTTTGCATGTTTTGGATACTTCAGACTCATTCAAATTGGGGGAAAGTTGGGGAATCGGCATTCAACAAACTATCTTAACAAGTGACATCAGTTGACACAGTGTAGACTGAAGAAAACAATCTAGCGTTAACTTTCAATTTTCCTCTTCTGAGATGGCTATCTGTGTTGGTACAGGCAGATTTTTATAGGTAAACTTGACTTCCTGAAGCTTTGAAATATTGCAAAAATAATTCAATTGTTGACTGCCTTTTGATAAAAATTCCTTATAGGTAATTTTTGTTCACTCGGCCGCTCAGTTTACAAGCTCCCGCAATTTTGATTGGATTCTGTGATGGGATACTTTGTCTACCAGTGGCATTGCGTCCAATAAATAAGGTGGGAAGTTGTAAGTTGATTTGATTTTGCAAGCTGGCATGGATGATGCAAGATCAGTTAGTTCTGAAAGGAATTTTTCTATCTTTTATAACTGTAGCCACTTGTACCATTCCTCTAAAGTTTGAATCCTCTTCAACCAACAAAACTTGTTGAAAATATTTTCTACTATAATCTGCCAATTGAATATAGCCATCGCAGCAAACGCTGAACATTATTAATCAGAAAGTTAAAGATTTATCGCATTCAATACCAAAGGAACCACAGATAGAAAAATTGTTTGAAAGGATGCTCAGACTTGAATTTCCATTGCTGAATATCTTGAACAGTTGAATTTTTTCAATTGGGGTAGTAATTAAAACTATAAAAGATTTGTAGCAGTAGAAATACTGGATGTACACCTCCATCCAATCAGAGACTGAGATGACACTATTCTCTTTTTTATAGAGAGAACTCTACCTACTGTAGTCAGTCTATTAATTAGAAACAGGATGTGTTTACTCTTGACTCCGGGGCTGTACTTTATTACAACCGTAATAATAGAAGGTTATCTTCAGTGTTTTATTGAGTTGGTTAGTCTGAGAGATATAGGTAAGCCTACTTCGCGCGCAGAAATAAGTAGCCCTAGCTCTTTATACCTTAAGGCTGTAAAAGGAGCCCATCTCGGGTCGGACTTAAATGGTACAACCAGTGAGTTAAAAAAGTCTAACCGTAAAGATAATTCACACAAAACACCCTTTTCTCTCTTGAGAAAGAAACTTAGAACTAGATTACATAGATTTTTGCTCTTTATCTATTTAAAACTTAAGAAAAAGGAGAACAAGCCCCCAATAAAAACAAAACTACTAATATATGAACACAGATATACACAAAATGGATCATCACGTTGATCAACCTTCCTTCATAACCGTACGTAACACCAACGTTCCAATACATTCGGACGAATCACAACTAGCTGTTCTTGCACAACAGAACAAACGTTTAATACGCGACATCTTACCCTTTGAAGTTAAACACTATCAACACCAAGATGAATTGAATATACTTTTAAACACAGCAAAACAACTCAAATACCTATTTTGCTGCAGAGCAACAGCCTCTACTCTCTTCACCAGAGAAAGCATCACAATTTTCACGAACTGCCTTTCATTCATATTTAATTGAAATTTATGGAGCTCAACTCACAAAGGGCTCAGTTCTTTTCGTTTATGATCCTTTAACAAAACATAAACCTCTTTAATATATGACACTTAATTTAATCCACTATCTGATACACTATTTGAATTCCTTAACGGATTATGGTCAGAAACACAACCTTTAGATAGAGAAAGTGTATTTCGAAAATCTTCTTGAATTTCTTAAACTCTTCGCATCCACCCTTAATGCTAATGCATCACAATCACGGAAAAATGGCGTACAAAAAATAGCTCGACAGGAAATAGGAAACATAGGTTCTGTAAAAGATGCAGACCTAGACGCTAAACACATTTTTGATTCCCTGACACTTTTATCTTGTTATATACACAGATTTTTGGAAAAGTTGGGTAAGACACAATTTTCCTGCTAAAAAGCTAAAAGCAGTTACATTTCCACAAATACTACTATCTGTGGGCTGCTGATTGAAGCTCCTCTCTGGTGGCTGTGCTTGAAATGTCTGATTGCTGTTTGCATTTGCTTTGCTGGTCACCTTTGAGCAGGGTTGGCACTTCAATTTGTTTAATGATTTGCACTCTTCTAATGGCCTCACTAGCCTGTATCTGTTGATTTGTTTGATTCTATTGGGGGGATGACTTCGGCACTTTCTTAATCAGATTGGACAGCAATTCATTTTCCATTGTCTGGGTTTGCGGACCAAATGTAACGGCGGCTCTCCTATCAAAGTCCAGGAAAACTTTACATCGCCCAGTTCGTTTCAGCGGTTTCAAATCTGTCCAGATACTGTGTTTTTGCAGTTAACTTTTGTGAACTGTGTTATCCGCTAATCTGTAGCTTACCGTTGCATTATTTGTTGCTCAAATACACTGAATAACTAGTTGCTCATCCTTGCTGTTTAACAATCTTGTTTCTTTCAGAACAACAAAATAATTCATATTGAAACAATAAATTTTTGGCTTGAGTTTTGGTTAATAACTCAGTTTATAATTCGAAATTGCAAAATCTCAGATGTGCAGCTCTAGATAACTCTCTTAGGAATTGACTGGAACAATTTGTTTCTATAATCAATGTCTCAATATTTTTGGAGACCTCTGCACAATAATCAAAGTTGACAAATGTAACAGTGTTCGCACTTTATGCTTTTTCAATGCACTCAGTTGCTCAATAACGCAATCAGTGAATTATGCTAGGCTTCGCTAAGGCCAGTAGCAAAAACTGACTTTCTGCATTGCTCAAAGTTTCTCTTGATTCGGAACTTCGTTTCTCAGAAGGAAAGATTGAGAATATCAGAATTATTTCTCTTTTCATGAGTCAAAGTGTACAGTTAACAGTGTACAATCAATCATATGATTTACAAAAACAAGACACGATAGGAAATAATTTTTCGCTCAAGAAAATGTGCTTCAATATGCGCTTTATGTCAGTTTAATATAACCAAAATTGCAATTTTCCTCTGACTTTTGCTAGTTTTTACCAAATGGGGTATGTCTCACTCCGTATAAGCTCAGTTTGTGTGATTGTGAACACTTGAATACGTGGCAATAATAGCGCAGTTTCAGTTTGCCTTCATGTATGACAATTGTGTACTAATAATAGTTTATATATATAAATGTTGATCAAAGTGAACAAATCCGTATGGCTTCGTTAGAATGTAGCATTCATTTATGCTTGTCATGCTATTCTAGCTTTAATGCTTGAAATGGCCTTGAAGCACTATTCAATTTGGCTGTTGAATTAGTAAGCTCAGCCACTACGATTGAGACCTTGCGGTTCGAATAACACAACCCTCAGTTTTTAGTTTCTTCATTTCATTTTTAAACGTAATATGGAGACAGTCATCCAGTTTCAGTAGCATATTGTTGTCAACCTCCAGTTGTTTATGGAGTCAAGATCACGTTTTCTTTCATGTTGGGATAAATTAAAGGGAATACTTTTGCGTCGTCAGAAGAAAGTCGGCCGAGCTGTTTGCAGGCAGCTGGTAACTTGTTGATGAAAAATTAAAATGCAGAGAACCCAAAAATCTCCACTGCTGCATACCACGGGAAAATTACGTTGACAGTGCCTCATTCACTCGGACATATTGTGTATGACCAACTGGGTAAAATTTAATAGTTGAATAGTTTCTGCTTTGATCTAGGCTGGTGGATTTTCGCCACCAGAATGTTCGAGAAACTCAGGATTGGTGAAGTCTCTCCAGGCCGATAGCTTTGATAAAGTCAGTACAAAATACATTAATTTTCCATTTGGTTTTCTGCAATTTCTTGGATTTTTCGAAAGAAAACAGTATTTTCAATATTATCGACCGCTTCTTGAGGAAGCCGAAATGTGAACCAGAAAACACATCCGGTATAGTGCATGTAAAGTTGCTTGAAATTGTTTTTCTCAATCATCCTGGTTTCAAGTTACAGCAAGGATTTTGTCCGGTAGCTAACAATGAGTGATTTGTATCAAAAGAAGTAGACTGATAACAACTGATTTCCAATCATCTGAAAAAATCAAAAATTAGAAAATTGCTGAAGCATGTGAGCCAGTGAAAGAGATAAAGATCAGGATATGCTGGAGAATAAGAATGGCGGAAGCTTATCTGGAACTTCGCTTTTAGTGGATTCAAAATTTTTGCATGTTTTGTTTACTTCAGACTCTTTCAATTTGGGGAAACGTCTGGGAATCCACATTCAACACACTATCTGAACAAGTGACATCAGTTGACACAGCGTAAACTGAAGAAAACAATCTAGCGATAAATTTCAATTTTCCTCTTCTGAGATGGCTATCTGTGTTGGTAAAGGCAGATTCTCATAGGTAAACTTGACTTCCTGAAGCTTTGAAATATTGCAAAAATAATTCAATTGTTGACTGCCTTTTGATAAAAATTCCTTATAGGTAATTTTTGTTCACTCGGCCGCTCAGTTTACAAGCTCCCGCAATCGTGACTGGATTCTGTGAGGGGATTCTTTGTCTACCAGTCGCTACCTAAACTACATGAAACACTCCAATATATTTACGATCCACACTGGTTTCCATAAAGTTTCAAAAATATTCCGGAAGTTTCATCCGAAACTGTTCAAAAACTAACCATTAATCATCACAATATGGAAATTAACATTTAGAATGCAGAAACCCAACCATTTACTTGTACAAACATTTCAAAGAATAGTTAAACCTCTCTGGAAGCCTCACCGATAGAAACAATGGATGCCATAATCCATTCTCAACCAGACACCCGTCTAAATGAAACTACAGAATTTAACTCAACATTATTAGATGATGGAACACTTTTTTCATCACACACGGTAAACACATTCATCGACCTTGAAAGTAACGATCAAAACAATAACCACAATAACAACAATAATATAGTTACCTACAATACCACTGATAACACACATATTTTGCAGAATCACCAACACAGACAACCTCTGAATTCGACTTAATTGACACAAAATTCAGATCCTTTAAACACAACCTTACCACGTCTAAACAGACAAAATTCAGTACATTTTAACACTGATCTAATTATTCGAAATAATTCAACACAACCTAAATATTCAGATAACCCCACAACAATTAGGTAACATTGTTGGACAAATAAACTCACAAAGTACACAACAAATTACAAATGCTCCAACCCCTTATTAATTACAAGCAGCGTCAACACAAACGCCAACATCTGTAGTCCGTAGAAATGCACAAATGGTGTACCCTTATTTAGGCGGCTCAGTACACATGCAACAGTCCTTAAGAACGTTTGATGGTACTGACCCTACTTACACAACAGAAGATTCTCTAAATGCTATCACAGCAAATATGGTAATGACTGCTGGACCAGAACAGACTGATTCACCATATCACAAAACTTGGATCCAAAAACGAATTACCATGATACAAACGGCCCTAATCGGACCAGCACAACAATGGTATTCACATCTACCACTCGATAAAAAAATAGATTGGCAATCATTTTGCCGCGAATTTCAAAACACATTCGATAATCAACAATCGCAAACGCAAGTAAAATTATTATTAGAGTGCACAACACGTGCTTCTTTTGAACATATTAAAACATTAGCACTTAGCATCGAGCAGATGACTTGAAAAGCATATGTTAACAATGCTTCCAATAGGCGTAATGCACAAATGAATGACGCACTTGTCAAAGCACTTGATCCGCAATTAGCCAGAATATCACTAAAAGAGATCAAAAATTACAAATCAAACGCACTGGAACCACAACTCCCATTCGCTCAATTAGTAGAAAAAATACACAAATTCTACTCTTTCCACCTCGATTATTAATCTTTCCTTTGATATTGATCATCTGACAGTCAATGATATCCATGCAATGGAACAGGATATTGCATATGGGATCAATGTAGTACGACAAAAGTACTCAAAGGATTCGAATTTTAAAGGAAAACCACTTTTCCTAAAGTGTTGTAAAAAATGTTCACACTCAGGCCACAGCATTTCTACATGTCCTGATAAAAGATATAAAAAACCACTTGATAAATCAAATTTGCGAAAACAAATTTTCAATCAAGCAATGAAAGTGAACCAAAACCTTCCAAACAAGCAAGTCACATCAAACAATATGACAGGTAATCCACTACTATTTTCACATCGTTCTTGAAGTAACAGTAGAGAACATCGTAATAATTCAAGGCATAGAAGCCCAAAATAAATTCTCACAATTTAACTAGAAACTCTCTTACGGTAATAGTAACTTCGAATCACTGAGTAGAAGTGGTTCACCATACCCAATATCACAGAACAACTCTAATTATAGCTCTAGACCACAATCACCTCAATATAATAGAGATGGAAATCGTTCACGACAACCATTCTCGCGTAATCGACTTCGTAACGTCAGAAATTATAATAACTCACTTTAAGACAAAGAACAAACAGACTACAAAGTTTCTAACAATGAAAATACAGACACAAAGAATGTCTCCAAGAAAACACTCTTCGAACAACAATTTAATGATATAATTTTAGAATTGAATCAGATACCCAGGACAAACATTTCAGTTGCCAGGAGGAATGTAATACTCTCACAGAAGAGTAAATTTTTGCCACATCTTGTAAAAGTATTACCTGGGTATTACCACTAACAGTATATACAAAACAAACACCCGATCACACAAAAACAATTTCCAATCTTGGAATAGACTTTCTATTAGACTCTGTTGCATCACTTAATGTATTAAATAATGACACTTGGAATGAAATTAAAGAATATCACATATTACAGCTAAAAGTATCAACATTTTTTCTCTGAGTAGCAAATAAATCTCAATTACAATCGAACGGCACATTAAAACTTACTTTATATCCAGATGTATCAGAGAGTAGAACTCTCAAGAACACTTCCTTTACACTAACTTTTCATGTATCAAACACAAAATTCAATATTCTAGGCACACTTTTCTTAGAGAAATATGTCGACTCAATCAAATGTTCATCTCACACACTTGAAATCAAAAACAATAATGCTACAAAACTACTAAAATTTTATGATTCTTCAAAAAACCACCCCCTATTGTTCACGATTATTTCCTGTCATTGGTGACAACTCATTGTATTTCAAACCATTCGAACAAGGAATTCTAACTTTTTCCTTAACCGCATATGAATGTAAAATCAAATATGCAAACGGTACTATACTGTACGCGTCTGATTTTTCATATATACCACTACGAAAAAATATGTTCTTCTCTATAATGGACATAAATAACCCTGAGTATCTTTATCTATCATTTATTCAAATATTAATTCAAAATCCTTTGAATCAGCCTCTTACCCT
Organism: Convolutriloba macropyga; assembly: GCF_964194025.1. Classification (NCBI taxonomy): domain Eukaryota; kingdom Metazoa; phylum Xenacoelomorpha; order Acoela; family Convolutidae; genus Convolutriloba; species Convolutriloba macropyga. The sequence goes on from NC_134477.1 coordinate 33,922,839, forward strand.
TGTAAACGGAATAATTGGGTACGCAAAACAAGAAATTCCACTGAGTGATTTTCAAACAACAAAATTTCGCATTAACGAACTCACAGAATTCATGGATGCATATACCTCAAAGTACCTTACACAAGAAACATCAGAAACACTCAATAAATTTTATTGTTTAAACTTCACTAAGCAACAAAATCGCGGGTACAAATCACAACAAAAAAAATCCACACACCATTCGACGTCTCAAAATTTACAAAAACGAAAAACCCTAATCAAAAAGCAAACTACGCCGAATTAAAAATACCATAAAATTTTCGATCTCAATAATTCATGATTTTTTACCAAAAATTTTTAATTATTTTCATAGCGAACAAACAGAACTAAATGATACACTTCTGTATGATGCGCAACAACAAAACCCAGCTGTAAAAATTACCCTTCCATTCCCTCATTAACTATTCGTGCAAACAAAGGATTGGTACACTATTACCGACGACTCCAAAACTTAAGTATCAATGAAACCAATCATCTCTTCTACTATTTACAAGAAATAACCCCAACAAAACTTTGTCTACCAATTTCTCTTCTTTCGGTAAAATTTCACGTTGCACATTCTCACGATCTTTCAGGTCGCCCTCGTCGTGATAAATTACACGCTACATTTACAGAAAACTACTGTTTCCCAAAGACTCAAACGTGGGTTGCAATACTTACACAAGATTGCTTGAATTTCTAAACGAGCAAATCCATGCCAAACCTTCTCATGGCTCCACAACAGCCAATCTCAGAAGTTTCACCATACTTCAATCATCGTATTTCAATGGACACAAAATGCCCAATTTCCCCGCCTTCGGATGGGAATTCTTACGTCTATGTCATCGTAGACGCTTTCACACATTACCTTGTACTTCAACCTTTTCCCATAAATGATGCCACAAATGAACTCACTGCGTTATTTGATCACTGGATTGTCAAATTTTGAATACCAGGTTTTTGAGTAACCGATAATGGAACTGAATATATTAACGGAGAATTCTGACACTTTTGCCGCACATATATTGTACAATTTAAACAACGAACGCCGTATGCACCATGATCCAATGGACTTGTTGAAAACACTAATTGCAAATTAAACACATTTCTTCGCACAGTTTTAGATACACAATAGAACACTTGGTCACAGAAAGTAAAAGTATTTCCTTTTGCATTCAATTCACCAGCCAAAACCAATTTGAATTCATCACCATATGAAATAGTATTCGGACAAAAACCAAAACGACCCAAAATGTTTAACCTATCTTCCACTACAGATAACTTTTGAAACAGGAAACTTTCCCTCAATTCATCCTGTAATTCCTTACCCAAACATTCACATGTTGATCATCTCGGTCAACATCCACAAATTGAAAATTAGAGAAAAGAACCCTTGCACATTGGTTTCTCAATCGTGAAAAGATACACTCGGAAGTTTATAATGAAGTTCACAACTATCTAAACCAAAATATACAATTACGCACATTTATAAATCGGCGTTTTCGAACGGCGCAACCACTTGAAATTAATACTCATGTTTTAGTTGTAAATAAATTCACACAAATTGGAATATCAAAAAAGATCCAACCACAAAAAATTAGACCCTATAAAATAATTGATACCCCCACGTTGGCTTTATATAATCTAGAAGATTTTTTTGTTAAACAAATCACCCGTCACAGAAGTAACATTGTACCATATTACCCAAAAAAACTTTTCGTTCAAAAACAAGAGGAGAAATTTATCTTGGATAACTCGTTTTTAAAACTCCATCCTAAAAAACCGACAATCACCAAGTCGAAGTCTCGTTTAGTCTAGCCATCCCAGACAAACCATCAACAAATGACTTTTCCCCCAACACATTGTATTCTGTCTGAAATACCCGAAAGCACTTCGGAAAACTACTCTACAAGAGACACTCGTCATAGACGCCAACCGACGAAAGACTAGAGTTTTTATACCACAGTCGAAAATTTTGGCTTCAAGGACGACGAAATTATGAGCATATATGACCATCATTCTTCTAATACACAAAATCACTCTTCTCACTTTCGTTATAATTCCTCTCAATAAGAAATTCTCTCAAAATATCTCTTCAATAATTCTCTTTTCACTCTCTTCTACAATCTCTTCAAAACTTAGAAAGTTTTCTATGCCTCTGTGTTACATATACACCTAGAATAAATTCTTTCTAAGTTTTTAGTTTTCATCTCTTATCTCTAATCTCAAAAAGAACTGTCACACAGTACAGTTATTTCCTAACAATTGTCGATCAACGCAAAGCCTTTGCTTCAAGCAGCACTTCAGTTGAAACAGAAACACAAAATCTGCTTCAATTCTATACTTTTAGTCTCACGGCACTGAAAGCAACTCTATCTCCTAAACTAAACAGGTATTCACATTACTCCACAGCACACACGGAAGTTTTATTTCAAAGAACACCATACGCTCTTTTCTATCTGCCAATTTTCTCACCACAAGCAACACCAAAACTCTCTGAAAATCTTTATACAGACATTGCATACACAGTAAATCTTGACGCTATCCCAGCCTCGTACGATAAGAAAAATTTTAAAGAACTTTTCAGGTTGGATGAACAATACCAACAACTGGCAGAACAACAACAGCAATAACTCACAGAGTGAAACTATAAATCCACATACTATCTTTTAGTTCCAACGAAAAGTCTATACGATTGATGAATTGTTAACAGTTTTCTCTGCTGTTTTTTTAAATCTCATCTATCTCCATGTCATCCCACCAAAGTCAACCTTCGCAGCAATCAGAGTTAGCGTACATACTTTAAATCTTTTAATATTTGTTATCCCCACCTCTACTAATTATAAAATCTATCATTGCGATAATTGCTCTACTCTGGGCCAGAGATTATTGTCACAATTGCGTCCTCTAATAAACAACCCAACATTAACTCGAGTGCTCCCCCTCTCAAGATTCACCTAGTTGCTCATACAGTGAAGCGACTAAACAGTCCACCCCCAAACAGTCATCATTTAAACTCTTTAATAAAAAACCACAAACACAAGAAACCGAGGAATACCCATACTCAGTAATTACTACTGCCAAATCTGCAGATAGACCTCGTCCTACTGGACACTCCCCCGCCACTTTAACCCACAAACCCGTATCCCCCCATCAAAGTAATCCCGTTTACCCCCATCAAATTCAAACGCATATACACCAAACGCAAGCAAAACAACAACAGCAACCCCACCACATAAACACACAAACTTTGCTACCACATTCCGGTTTTCTATCTAACACAACATTCCAACCACCAACTATTAAACCAGCTCCACCTCGAGCACCACAACCTGAAATAATTATTTATTCAAACACTCCACAATTCTCCACTCAACTTATAAATTTTGCCAACACCTACAAAACTTACAGCTCTGAATGGCCACAGCCAATTCACAATGCTTCAAACACTACTGATACACCAAAAGACATCATTTTATATTCAGACACTTCTATATCTGACCCACTCTGTTCTCAATTCTCTTCACCTACTCCATCACAAATCGCGAGTAAGCCTTTCAATCCGCCACAAGGACCAATCTCTAATACTTAATGCTTACTCTCACACGCACATTGGAATCACTCTTTTAATATTGTCAATTCATCATCACCGTCTGATCAAAATTCACTATCGCTCAGTTTCCAAGGTACTACACCTATAATCATACGCAGTTCTAATTCACCAACACCTAATCCCGACCAACATTCTCACCATTGTATCGGAAAAAATCCGGATACTACTAGAACGTATCCAACTTTACCACTAAAATTTTATCCAAAATTTTTTGTTCCCCCTCCCGCCTTTTTCGGAGACCCCAATAACGGTGAAAAACTTCATAATTGGGCTGAACAAAGAATCTCTGAATCGTAAAAGATCAAACCAGTACAAAAACAAAAAGCACACGATCTATTAAAACAGTCGAAAATTACCTTTTCGGTTGAAATTGCTGTAGAACAAGACAAGTTAATTTCTTGCCCACAAATTGCCGCACCACCTATTTTCAGAGGAAAACCTAATCCCTCGCCTTTTATTTGTCAAGAAACTCACTCTAATTTTGATAGAAATACCAAAAACACGGCATGACATTTTGTCTTCTACACTCCTCACTCTGGACTCTCTTACCATTACAAAATAATTTCTCTTATTGCTTAAACTATTCTTTTCACACCCATTTCTAATAAAATAACCAATTAAAGTAGATCAACACAACGTTTCCACACCCAAATCAGGCGTACAAGACCTGATAGTCACACATTATGCCTGTTCCCCAAAGCATGTCACAAATATGAAGTATTAAAAGCTCAAGAATATTGGCGAATGTAAAATCAAACCCGCAGATTTTCAAATACTCCCCGCCCAAGTGCAAATATTTTCACAAATTCAAACACTTCAAATACGAGCCTATGCAGTACACGCTAAACTTAGCGACCTAGAAAGCTTCTGTCACAAAATCGCGCTTAAAAGTGGCTTCAGGTTTGATTACGATAATTGGTATGTTAACAATATGGAAGGAACTTTTTTCCCACAGAAATAGAAGCTCGTACAGAACTTGCACGCGTAGGTCTCATAAGTAAAGACCACTACTACCCACAAATAATGCAATTTGACGTACTCGATGACCCACGCTGGCAGGCGAATATAGAAGCCAAACACGGCCGTTTTCAATTTGATCGCTACCTCCATTTTGCATTCCAACACGGAAGCATGGTCTATTATCCAAGGGACCACGAATGGATCCCAAACGCCACTTATAACCCCTGGGCTAATTGTTCAAGAAGAAATCCCGAATACAAATATCATGTTATCCACACACTAGGATGGTCACTTCAATTAAAAAACATCACACTCACCTTTGATGTAAAATCAGAAAACATTTACTATAGAAAAATCCGTGTTAATTATGATCTTGAAAGAGGCTACTGTCCTCCCAACCGCGCTATTAAAGCCACAGTTATTTGGGAACCCGAAAATCACTGTCGTATTTTTGACGTTGGAAGGTCATATGCACGAATGATAAAATTCCAAAAACGCTACTTTATTGAAGTAATCGAAAATAATGAAACCAATTCGCTCACAATGCGCTCATGTGCTCAGGTCACAAACACAATGCGCTCATGTACTCTGGTTGTTTTCAGAACACCTTCACTTTGAATCCGCAATTTCTCGTTTTAAGGTTCTCACAAAAGTTTACACAAAAGTAATGAAGATCGCCCATATTACGCCACACAATACCAAGACATTTTTGTTCAACACAATGAAGGTTTTGACTTTATAACCGGTAAAGCATCAGCTGAATTTAAAGATACACACGTAACAGTTCCTGATGGTGCACCTCCCATCACACCGTATACTAAAGCTAACATACGAAATGGTTATGTTATACCACAAGAGTCACCCGTTTATCGTAAATCTGAAAAGTACAAAACTTTTAGAAAACAAAAAGGTTTGGTGCTGTACACCCAAATGTACAGACTGATGAAAAACTCGACTATATGGTTAACCGAGTCTGATTAGAAATGGACCACACGAGTCTTTCTATTTATAAAAAACTTTGCGATCTTGACCGCAATCTTAAACAGACAGCCTTTATCTTTTTAACACAAAAATTTCTACTCGTGAGATATGTCATCACAGGACAGCGACACACATTCGCTACACTAAAAAGTTCCAACGTATTTCCACTTTTCCAATGTAAAGTTGTTTCATCACCCTTATATGTATTAGAAAATCAATGTTTCGAACGCATTCCTATCTACTACCAAAATAAACTACAATTCGTTGATCAATTTACACGTAAGACATTCTCCTGTTCTATTAAAGCACCATGTAAATCTGATAAACTTGATCAACATATTTCACTCAATGCCGACGGCGGAGACACATATCGCTTAATACCCTATCCAATTAAAGCGCAAAGTCCCGTTAGAAATTTCACGCCCGACAAAATAAAAAACCGCTTCACCCACGTAGATTTTACCGCACAACAAATCGGCTTCTACAGTCAACGTGACTGGACTAAATATATAGATAAGATGAAACTTAACCAATTAGTTGATGACGCAGCAGAGAAACTTGAAGTAAAACGAGCAGTATATTTTGCAGATCTTGCAAAACAAGCACAGTTACAAGCGCAATTCTCACAATTACAAATTGAATACAATAATGATTTCAACAAACTCTTTATTAACGGAGGAGAATTCAACCTTCACCCTCTTGACTGGCGTGATTTAATTATTGGCGACTATTTAAAAGAATCCCTCATAGGAATCTTTGGATACACTTGGTACGTATTAAAAGAAATAGCCATAATATGGACTGTTTTTAATTTTTGCTGTGCCTAATTTGCCTATTTCCTAGTGCATTTAAAACATACAATCTTAGACCACTCTTAGGCCCCAATATCACATTGGCTAGAATCATCACCTCCGGATTCTTTGGAGTATTCTCCCAAGCAATATTCCATGTGTTAAAATCTGATTCCGCAAAATATAAACCACCATCACCTAAGAAACGACGTAGACACTCTGTCGACAGTTGCACTCCACACTCTCAAAATGATTTGAATCTATTACACAAAAAGTTTGAAAAACTTCTATAAGAAATTCCCTTTTCCAGTACACAATAATTCAAACAAACACAACATTTCTACGCTACCAATCTCTATTTACCAATGCTACGATACATCAATAGAATCACATAAAAACACATGATTTTCAGTTCTTACAATTACACACCTTTCACCCAAACAAACGTAAACGCTCACTTGGTATTTCACTCTCAACAGACTCATTTAATGATGACCCTGATTACCAAGAAATTCCAGAAGAGCTTATCTTAAATCTACCTAGCACTCGTAATTAAAAATTTTTATTTTAGCGCCTAAACAGCACAGGAAGGAGCTTCACCAATTCCTCCAAATTTCGACCCAACGGCATACGACTTCATCATGCTGCAGGTTGAGGACATTCTGCCCTCAGCCCTCACCCTGTTGATGCTGCCACCTCCAGTACCCGAGCCAATTTGCGAAATACAAACACCAGCCCCCTTCACGATGGCTCATTCTTCCCCACAGCCACTGTCTGTAGACACAGCTTATTTTGCGCGGGCGAACCCACTGCCTTCACCCGCCAGCTCCTCTTCCAGCTCAGGTGAACTCCACCAGTATATAGACAGTGACACGAGCTCACCCTCTGTTCCTGTAGGACCGCAAAGCTCGTCACAATATCTGCTCCTCCAAGGAACCAACCAGGTGCCACAGCCACCCCCACTCTTCTTTACTGCACACACAGCAGTCTCTACGTCACAACCACCACCCCAGCCTACAAGCATTCCCTCGTGGGCTGATGAAGTAGCCACAGCGGAACAGCCTGGCCGCTCCACAACAAAGAAAGTCGTCCCCAATTGGGCGCACTCTGGAAGAATTCGTGGACCACGACCACGATTGCAACCACTGGTTTACCCACCACCAGTGACGACCACCACACACACAGCGTCCACCAGTACCCTCACCGCGGTACGGCCCGGCAATACCGCCTCTCAGACCACAACCGTCCTTCCCGCAACCACCCACTTACGATCGACCAACATCGACGGACAATTATCCTTGTACCGACCCCTCACCCAGACGACGCCCACGAGGGACTGCACATGAAATATATCCAGTCCGCTCCTCTCCGGCTTCACAATCGCCTGCACGTCACACCGCAAGCCCTTCACGAGGCCCACAGCCTTGATCCTTTCGTGGCAAAGGAAATCCCTTTGCACCTACACAAGGGATTACCCACCGGTCACAAGGACTAAACTTCCGTTTCCACGAATTCACCAATCACCTCGGTACTAATACCGTCCAAGGAATTCAAGTGCCGGAGCGAATTAACTATACCTCAACTCCACCTCAACACACACTCAAACCCACAGCAAGTTCCTGCTCTCTTGGACAATTGGAGAATGAATACATTCAAGAGGGACGGGACAGGGACCTTCCACTCGAATGTCTCCACTTCCCTGTTAACCATCGCTTCACAACGATTCTGGCACCTATCAAAATTCTTCTTCGCCCTTGCAGATCGCCCGAATGTTTATCTGAATACATTCTTCACTCGCGACACCACCCTCAACCGAATTTACCAGAAGTGTGATCCATTTTGTTTACAATTCGGTTTCCTACATCCCACACAGATGGATATCAACAAGACCCCGCATAAATTAAATCGAGTGAAGATGCTACACACGGTGCACAATTATCTATTTGTGCATCACCATTTCCACAGAACCAACCTACTTATTCACATGAATTCGCGTATACATAAAGCAAACACCATATTGACATCGCCTTACATTATGAATTATAGTTATATAATTCAACCCATTTTTTGTGAGGGCACCCTGCGCAACATTAACCCCATCAAGAACTATTTTATATTTTCACATTTATACGCGAAAACTAACCGCCCCATCCTCGTCCCAATCAAGTATTTGCAATGTGTAGAGGGAGGAGCCACGAAGGGCATGCATGGTCACACTTTCAACCTCCTCTGCAGGGAATGGATGGCGGGCAATCTTGACAATCGCGAACCCTCACAAGAAGAAACTCAGATCTTCAACCATCTTCTTGCGTTGTAGACCCACTGCAACGTTGACCTAAACCCCCGTGCCCTCGCTGCTGGTCTGGCGCGTGATCCGGAATTTTTGGCATTCTTACACGAACCAGACAATCGAACTCCGGACTTCGAGTTCGAGTACCGAACATAGGCCACAGCCCTATACCACACATCGGGCTCACAGACACTCCAATCCAGGACTCACTGTTCTTGAAAACTCACTCAAAGCTTTTATTTTTATACTTTTTTAATATATTCATTATTTATTTATTGTCTAACTCCGTTTCTTTTTTCATACAATTGAAGATTAGGATCAGTTCTTTTCTTCTTCTTCCCGGTCGGGGCTTACTAAAAGAAGGCATTAAATTTGACTAATAAATTTAATAGGGAAAATAGCTCACACAGTAGCTAAAGGATGAATTTCCACCAGAAGGTAAGCTGGTAATTTCGACTGGTTCAAACCTTGTACCAGGTGAAGATAAACATGAATCTCCTCGTACAAACCAGACAGAAACTAGAGACTACAAGCGATCCTCCAACTGGGAACAAATCCTCACTATATGACAGTGAGAGCAGTTGGGCATACTCTAACAGGACAGACGTCACTGGCCAGCACACCCTGTAACTGACACCCCTACTGGTTCTACAATCAAAACGAACCCCCCACTGACGACACCAGTCATCACTTTAGTGACGAGGACTTCAGACGACGGCACAAGTCACAACTTCACTTCAGAGAAGGCACAACTCTTCACCCCACCTTTCAACGAGGATGATACATCCAACGGATTTCTGCTACAGTTCACAAATTCGGATTTCAAACTAATAACCCCGGATGGATGTAGCATTAGAAATACTGGATGTACACCTCCATCCAATCAGAGACTGAGAAGACACTATTCTCTTTTATATAGAGAGAACTCTACTAACTGTAGTCAGTCTCCTAATTAGATACACGATGTGTATACTCTTGACTCCTGTGCTGTACTTTATTGCCTCCGTAATAATAGACGTTTATCTTCAGTGTTTTACTGAGTCGGTTAGTCTGAGAGATATAGGTAAGCCTACTGCGCGCGCAGAAATAAGTAGCCCTAGTTCTTTATACCTTAAGGCTGTAAAAGGAGCCCATCTCGGGTCTGCCTTAGATCAAGGATGCCATTTGCAGCAGTTCGAAGAATACTTTCTCTTGTAAATCTACACGTTCCGGCATGTCTATAAAAAAATTTTCCAGGTTTGAATTAGAAAGTATTTTTAAGTCAATTAATCGAGGGGAAGAGGGGAAGTTGAGGTCGCCAGAGACGAAGACAGCATCAACATTTCATTTCAACTTATTGATCACCTGAAACAGTTGCTTTCCGGTTTTTTTGCTTGCTGTAAGCATATCTGTTTTGGGGTGGTAGCTACAGAAGGAACAGAATTTTACCAAAATTATTCTTACAAACCTTTGACGAACCCCCGTAGACCCATAACTGTCGTAAAAAAGTTCAACAAACTCAGAAGCAACAGTGGAATTAAAACAATTCTTTGCACCGCCAAAAGATGTCTTTCCATTGTTAAGCGCTGATTTGAACGATACCTCTGATATCCATGCAAAAATAGCTTTTCGTTAAAATCATCTATCACCCAAGTGAATAAATGTCGATATTCGTATGTCACCAATGATGATCAAATTTTAAATTGGCCGAATCTGTCGCCAATGATGATCAAAGATTAAATTGGCCGAATCTACGAAAATAAGAAATTTCCGCATTTTTACCCTAAGAGAATTCACACTTTCCTTATTTTATTCTCGTGATCAAAAATTTCTTTTCCACTGGGTTCCTTCTTCCCGGAGCTCCAATTAACCTCAATTTGCTGTGCCTCTGAATGCCCAGAGTTGAGTCTCAGCTAGAGCAGGTCACTGAACCTCATCTCAGGTGCACAGTCTTGTCCACTTTTAAAGGGTATCCGTGTACTTAGCTCTTAAAAGGTGACTGAGGACGACCCGTAGAAACCTGTTCAGATACCGGACGTTGAGCTCCGCAGTTCGGCGCTGTCCATCGCCACTTTGCTTGGTGCCTCCCAGGCAAATAACTCGCGACTAGTCAGCTAGCAGTCGTCACAGATGTAGACATTTTTGTGTGCACCTCTCCAGTAACTCCTTTTGGAGTAGCCTTTGCAGGCAGCACTCACACAGGATCCAAATTTCACCCGCTGTTTTGGAACCAAACGGATATATCAAACACTATGCATTGATGCGAGTCTTGATAGGGTCCCCTGTATATCAAACACGAAATTATTTAACCCAGGAAGGAAGACGACATCTAATTTGTGTGATAAACATTTAACGCGTTGAACCGGTTCCTAGGGCTTAGCATGTTGTTGTCAATTCTTGCGGTAGATTTATATGCGCTCTCTGGTGTATCATTGCGGGGATCACTGGTTTCTCTTTTGGAGGAGGAGCATACCACCTCTTTAATTGCTCTCAAACGAAGTTTGTGGCAAACTTTTCCGGTTCTGTGGTCTCGTAATCGTTATTTTGGTTAAATGAATTTTCTTCTGACTTATTTGACAATTTGTCCTAAAAAAACAGGATAAACAGGTAGCGCCCCGAGGGTTTTAATTTAAATTTTAGCTTACTAGTCTCCAAGTCTGCGATTCATCGATTCATAGAACGTTTTTCGGAATCGTATACTCATTGTGTGAACGGCGGTTCTTAGAGTATGACTCCCACTTCCACCTATCCGAAGGGGGAAGGGGTTTTCTGGTGCACAGGTGACACAAACTTAGTCGGTTATGTTTTATTTATGTACTAGCCAAAGAAGAAGAACAAACTTAGCGGTTATAAAGTATACCCCGACTCTACCGAATCCTGGTGAAGATAACATAATGTGATTGTTTTAATTCCGTGACGACGGCCATAATGAGAAATACCTCATCCTTGTACCACCGTTGTCACTAAAGCGAGAGGACTTCGAGAAAGGAAACATC
>NC_134477.1:33934666-33969273 GCF_964194025.1 Convolutriloba macropyga
CTTTTGGTATTAAATTGCCACCAATTGAATTCAGCTGCTTGCAATTGTGATTGAGAGAGAATTTTAGATGACACGGAACGCAAAAAGTCAAGGGCGTAAAAGTCACCCGAAAAGTCAAAATTGTCAAGGGAAAATTTTGCAAAAAAGCATAGCCGGTAGAATACCGGAAACGACTCGAATCGTCGTGCAAAATAATCTTTACCCTAACTCGGACAAAATAAGAATATCGAAAAAAGCACTAGAAATAACAAAAATAGTAGACCAATATAACAAAAAGCGTTAACATTTTTTCAGTTCAGGGGTGTGGGTAGGTGCTGGTGGGGGGTGGGGGGGGGGGGTTTGGTAGGTGCGGGTAGGTAGGTGGTGGCGGGGGGTATAGGTAGGTGGGGTTGGGCGGTATGTACGTTGAGGGGGGGTTAGGTACGTGGGGGGGGGGAGGTTTCTTTGGGGGGGATATGTAGTTAAATGGGATCAATTTTCTCAAATTGACCTCTTCACCTTGAATTGCCGAATGTTACCAATTGCTATACATTACAAAATAAGCTATTGTTAAAGTCCAATGTTCGAAAACAGAAGTCAACAATCAAAAACAGAGGTTAAAGCTCGAACACAAAGAAGTCAAAACTCAAGTCATGAACAAACGTGCTTTCTGCTAAAAGAAAAAATAGCCGGTAGAAAACCGGAAACTACTCGAATCGTCGCACATTATAATCTCTAACCTAACCTTACCAAAATTAGAACATCAAAATAGACAAGAGAAAAAACAAAAGAAGCCCAACAAACCACAATAAAGTGTCTTAAAAACGCCAACAGTTTTTTAGGTGGGGGGAGCTAGGTGGGTTGGGTGGGTACATGGGTTGGGGAGGTGGGTAGTGCTGGGGTCAGACAGTTGCGCTTTTATATTCACAGACAATTGGGCTTTTCTATTGAACAGTTGATCTCTTCACATCTAAAATGACCTTCTAATTTCATCGTTTTTCTGCATTCATACTCTGACTTAAACATAGCTTCTCTTTGATTTATTCTCAATGTGATTTATTCTTTCTGATTTATTCTCAAATTCTACCATCGTTTGTTCTATCCACAATCAAAATTAAATCCCATCAAAAAAGAAACTCCCTCAAGAAGCCTTCATGAAGCTCAATCGAGAGCAAATGTATGATTTATACAAGCAAGTCTATGAAAAATTAGAACAGAAAGAAAAGTTTATAGAAGATTACATTACTTCTCTCCACCAAAAATTATCCAGCCTCGGGAGTAACGAGGCAAGCTCTAGTAGCACCACGCAAGTATCAAAAGAGGAACAAATGGTTAGAACGTTCCCAATAATAGAAACCCCCCGCAGGCAAAATATTATTTTGGGGAGTATCATTATCGGAATATTAGAAACTGACAAAACTATTCCAACCGAAATAACAGTTCATGCATACAGGGGCTCGACGACAACAGAAAAATTGGAATTACTGAAAAAATACCCAGAGACAAAAATGAAAACAGTAATATTGCATGATGGTACAAACAGCTTTCTCAAATGCGAACGCAAACCCAAAGATGTAATTGAACAATACAAACAGCTGGTCACATTATGTCGGGAAAAATTCAATCCAGACAAATTTTACATGATAACAGTAATCCCGATGAAAAATACAAGCGCGAATATGGCAAAAAATAGGATTTATGATGAATTCAATGACTTAATCAAAACTTACTACGAAAATGATCCTGAAATCAATATTTTGGATTTCAACAAATTGATTAAAGAGATCGGGGCAAAAACAGATAACATTGGTCGTGAAATTGATTTAACGGACTACGAGAACAGCGAGTACAATAAACTGTATCACGACAAAGTTCACCTAAATTATCGAATTGGGATTCCTTTTCTAAAAAACCATCTAATGCGAATTCTAATCGAAACTTCCGATGGTCTGATCTCGAAAACCCGAGAGACACATCCTACTTATGCCAATACGACAAACACATTAATCTCTAACACTTCAAGCTATAAAAAAAATGTCGTCGAGAAACCCTCTTGTAAACAGACAGTACTCTAACACCTCATATGCATTTCCATACAACAACAACGATGCTTTCTTTAGATATTCACCTTACTAACGTGAGCTATGTTGAGGTAGAAAAACGTGAAACCCTCCATATAATCAACAATAAACAATATTTGTTCATTCTGGTTTCCTTGCTGCTGTTTGAGGCCTTTCTTCGTCCCGCGTCTCTGAGAGCAGTGGGGCGGCTACTATGGGCATATCTGAATTGTAAAAAGTTTTTCTATTCATTAAAAATTAAACTCCTTGCTCTACGACGTAGCGCTTTGATTATGTTTAAGAAAATTTTAAGTAGTTATGTTCTATTTGGATTCTTCATTTACCTGTTAAATTGCGGTGATGTTGAACGTAATCCTGGGCCACCGCTAACCTATGAAAATTTCCTCTCCGAAAATAAAAAAGTTAAGGATAAGGATCCATTATGCTTCTTTCAATTAAATTGCCGGAGTTTAGTAAATAAAAGAGAACAACTGAAAAAGATGTTAAAAGAATGCTCAAACAATATTGTATTTGCTTTTACGGAAACGTAGTTGACTAGAAGATGATATTAATCTATGGTGCATAGACAGCAATTACTATTCTTGCGTCGTATATGACCGAATATCTGAAAAGTCAAAGGGGGGTGGCGTAATGCTGCTAATCCCCAAAATTTTCAATCCAAAAAACCGTAATGATTTTCCAAAAATGAGCAAAGACTTCGAAACACTTTGGGTTGAGCTCACTCTACCCTACAAAAAATTTTCTTCACTGCTTGTGAATATTGCATATAATCCTGAAAAATCTAAAACTGACATTTTTCTCGAAGATTTAGCATTGCAAATAGATTATGGAATAACAAAAAAGCAAAAAATCTTATTACTTGGCGATTTCAATATAAATTACCTTCATCCCAACGAAAGAAACAAAATGGACACAATTCTTGTACCTTATGGCCTATCAGTGGTCAACAAAACACCTACAAGGGGGGAAAAATCTGATTGATTTTGTAATCAAAGATGATGAGCTGCCTCATTCCAATGTTTTTACTTTTGAATCGCCCATTACATCGGATCACAAAGCTATTGCAATGATAACGAATGAAACTATATATAAAAAGCAGCCTCCCAGAAGAAAAACAATCTTCGACAAATCGAAATATTGTAAAAGTTTATACCTACAAGAGCTGAAACAAATTGATTGGGATGTTCTTTACACGGCATCTGACGCTGAAGACATGTATCGTATCTTTAAAAAAATATTGACTGAGGTAAGCCGCTATCACGCCCCTCTAAAAACGGTCTTCATACGGACTGAAAAATCCAAAATTAAACTAGAGAGCAATGATTTCATAAAGAGCATTTTTAAAAAAGCAGATTCGGAAAAGACAAAATGGAATATTATAAACGACTCAAGAAATTCTACTAAGTTCTCCCAAAATACCTTCTACCTCAAAAACTGTTTTGATGATGTTATTACTGATAACTACAAAATGGCCCAATTGCTCAATTATAAATTTTCTAAATTGGGTGATTACATTGGAAGCGCTTGCAACTTTTTTCCCACCAAACACAGAACATCTAAAAACAGCTTCCATTTTAGATTCGTAACCACAAAAGAAGTCTTACTGACTCTAAAAAATTTAAACTCAAACAAGCCATCAGGTCCCAACAATTTTAGGTCCCCTTCTTTTTAACCTGTACATTAATGACTTGAACAAACAAATACCTACTACTTCTGAACACTCAATGGGGGGGGATATGTAGTTAAATGGGATCAAATTTTCTCAAATTGACCTCTTCACCTTGAATTGCCGAATGTTACCAATTGCTATACATTACAAAATAAGCTATTGTTAAAGTCCAATGTTCGAAAACAGAAGTCAACAATCAAAAACAGAGGTTAAAGCTCGAACACAAAGAAGTCAAAACTCAAGTCATGAACAAACGTGCTTTCTGCTAAAAGAAAAAATAGCCGGTAGAAAACCGGAAACTACTCGAATCGTCGCACATTATAATCTCTAACCTAACCTTACCAAAATTAGAACATCAAAATAGACAAGAGAAAAAACAAAAGAAGCCCAACAAACCACAATAAAGTGTCTTAAAAACGCCAACAGTTTTTTAGGTGGGGGGAGCTAGGTGGGTTGGGTGGGTACATGGGTTGGGGAGGTGGGTAGTGCTGGGGTCAGACAGTTGCGCTTTTATATTCACAGACAATTGGGCTTTTCTATTGAACAGTTGATCTCTTCACATCTAAAATGACCTTCTAATTTCATCGTTTTTCTGCATTCATACTCTGACTTAAACATAGCTTCTCTTTGATTTATTCTCAATGTGATTTATTCTTTCTGATTTATTCTCAAATTCTACCATCGTTTGTTCTATCCACAATCAAAATTAAATCCCATCAAAAAAGAAACTCCCTCAAGAAGCCTTCATGAAGCTCAATCGAGAGCAAATGTATGATTTATACAAGCAAGTCTATGAAAAATTAGAACAGAAAGAAAAGTTTATAGAAGATTACATTACTTCTCTCCACCAAAAATTATCCAGCCTCGGGAGTAACGAGGCAAGCTCTAGTAGCACCACGCAAGTATCAAAAGAGGAACAAATGGTTAGAACGTTCCCAATAATAGAAACCCCCGCAGGCAAAATATTATTTTGGGGAGTATCATTATCGGAATATTAGAAACTGACAAAACTATTCCAACCGAAATAACAGTTCATGCATACAGGGGCTCGACGACAACAGAAAAATTGGAATTACTGAAAAAATACCCAGAGACAAAAATGAAAACAGTAATATTGCAAGATGGTACAAACAGCTTTCTCAAATGCGAACGCAAACCCAAAGATGTAATTGAACAATACAAACAGCTGGTCACATTATGTCGGGAAAAATTCAATCCAGACAAATTTTACCTGATAACAGTAATCCCGATGAAAAATACAAGCGCGAATATGGCAAAAAATAGGATTTATGATGAATTCAATGACTTAATCAAAACTTACTACGAAAATGATCCTGAAATCAATATTTTGGATTTCAACAAATTGATTAAAGAGATCGGGGCAAAAACAGATAACATTGGTCGTGAAATTGATTTAACGGACTACGAGAACAGCGAGTACAATAAACTGTATCACGACAAAGTTCACCTAAATTATCGAATTGGGATTCCTTTTCTAAAAATCCATCTAATGCGAATTCTAATCGACACTTCCGATGGTCTGATCTCGAAAACCCGAGAGACACATCCTACTTATGCCAATACGACAAACACATTAATCTCTAACACTTCAAGCTATAAAAAAAATGTCGTCGAGAAACCCTCTTGTAAACAGACAGTACTCTAACACCTCATATGCATTTCCATACAACAACAACAATGCTTTCTTTAGATATTCACCTTACTAACGTGAGCTATGTTGAGGTAGAAAAACGTGAAACCCTCCTTATAATCAACAATAAACAATATTTGTTCATTCTGGTTTCCTTGCTGCTGTTTGAGGCCTTTCTTCGTCCCGCGTCTCTGAGAGCAGTGGGGCGGCTACTATGGGCATATCTGAATTGTAAAAAGTTTTTCTATTCATTAAAAATTAAACTCCTTGCTCTACGACGTAGCGCTTTGATTATGTTTTAAGAAAATTTTAAGTAGTTATGTTCTATTTGGATTCTTCATTTACCTGTTAAATTGCGGTGATGTTGAACGTAATCCTGGGCCACCGCTAACCTATGAAAATTTCCTCTCCGAAAATAAAAAAGTTAAGGATAAGGATCCATTATGCTTCTTTCAATTAAATTGCCGGAGTTTAGTAAATAAAAAAGAACAACTGAAAAAGATGTTAAAAGAATGCTCAAACAATATTGTATTTGCTTTTACGGAAACGTAGTTGACTAGAAGATGATATTAATCTATGGTGCATAGACAGCAATTACTATTCTTGCGTCGTATATGACCGAATATCTGAAAAGTCAAAGGGGGGTGGCGTAATGCTGCTAATCCCCAAAATTTTCAATCCAAAAAACCGTAATGATTTTCCAAAATTGAGCAAAGACTTCGAAACACTTTGGGTTGAGCTCACTCTACCCTACAAAAAATTTCCTTCACTGCTTGTGAATGTTGCATATAATCCTGAAAAATCTAAAACTGACATCTTTCTCGAAGATTTAGCATTGCAAATAGATTATGGAATAACAAAAAAGCAAAAAATCTTATTACTTGGCGATTTCAATATAAATTACCTTCATCCCAACGAAAGAAACAAAAAGGACACAATTCTTGTACCTTATGGCCTATCAGTGGTCAACAAAACACCTACAAGGGGGAAAAAATCTGATTGATTTTGTAATCAAAGATGATGAGCTGCCTCATTCCAATGTTTTTACTTTTGAATCGCCCATTACATCGGATCACAAAGCTATTGCAATGATAACGAATGAAACTATATATAAAAAGCAGCCTCCCAGAAGAAAAACAATCTTCGACAAATCGAAATATTGTAAAAGTTTATACCTACAAGAGCTGAAACAAATTGATTGGGATGTTCTTTACACGGCATCTGACGCTGAAGACATGTATCGTATCTTTAAAAAAATATTGACTGAGGTAAGCCGCTATCACGCCCCTCTAAAAACGGTCTTCATACGGACTGAAAAATCCAAAATTAAACTAGAGAGCAATGATTTCATAAAGAGCATTTTTAAAAAAGCAGATTCGGAAAAGACAAAATGGAATATTATAAACGACTCAAGAAATTCTACTAAGTTCTCCCAAAATACCTTCTACCTCAAAAACTGTTTTGATGATGTTATTACTGATAACTACAAAATGGCCCAATTGCTCAATTATAAATTTTCTAAATTGGGTGATTACATTGGAAGCGCTTGCAACTTTTTTCCCACCAAACACAGAACATCTAAAAACAGCTTCCATTTTAGATTCGTAACCACAAAAGAAGTCTTACTGACTCTAAAAAATTTAAACTCAAACAAGCCATCAGGTCCCAACAATTTTAGGTCCCCTTCTTTTTAACCTGTACATTAATGACTTGAACAAACAAATACCTGCTAATACAGAAATAATTCAATACGCCGATGATACTATCATTCTTACATACAATACGGACCTAAAATTAGCAACAAATAATCTTGAACAATCCCTAAGAAATATATCTGAATATTACGAAAAACACCGTCTAATGCTCAATCACTCAAAAAATAAATTTATTACATTCCCAAAAAAATCAAAACTAGAAGAAACGAAAAGAAACAATCTGTTAATTGGTAACTACAAAATACCAAACGTCAACTGCGTAAAATACCTCGGAATATATCTTGATTGCACATAAAATTTTCAAGAAGAACTAAAACACGTTTTACGCAAAATGGCTACAGGGATAAAAACAATAAAACGTATACCACGCCCGTTCCCTGAACAGACAACACTACTACTTCTGAACGCCTTAGTGATAAGTCATTTACACTTCTCAGGCCTTTTACTGGCCAGCTCAAAAAACAAGTGCTTTATTACTTTGGAGAAACAATTAAGCTGGGCTGTAAAGAAGTGCTTCAATCGCAAAAAATACGACAGTTCTTCTGATCTGAAACTACAACATCAAAGTCTGCAATAAAATTTCTGTTGGAATACAAAGTACTAAATTATTTTATGAAATTTACCAGTAACCAGCTTCCGATTTTCAAAAAACTACACTTACCAACATCAAATCTACTCTACAGCCAGCGAACCAAAAATATTGCTTCAATCACAAAATAAAATCATCTGAATTAGAAAACTCTATCCTGAATATCGGCTCAACCCTTCATAATAAATTTCTTAACGTGAGTTTTTTTAAAAATAGAATTGAAATGGATGCAAAACCAATAGCTCTAAAGAAGCATCTGAAAAAGTTTTTCTTTCATTTATATAAGCAAAACTCGGATAATGCTTCGTACGGCAAGGCATCATGGAAAAATTTTAAGTGTTCATAGTACCACTGTCTCAATTTAAACCGTAATATATTTAGTTTATTTCATTTATACTTTGACCTACACTGCCCATTTAGTTGTTTGCTGTTAATAACATAATGGGAATTCAATGTTTTTTTTTGTAATTGGGGGGGGGGGGGTAGGTGGCGGTAGTTAGGTGAAGGGAGAGGGCAGTTTGGGGGTAGGTGGGGGGTAAGTTGGGGCGGGGTGTAGGTAGGTGGGTGGGTGGGTGGGTAGATAGGTTGGGGAGGTGGGTAGTGCTGGGGTAGTTGGGGGTAGGTGGGGGAAGCTATGTGAAGGGAGGGGGTAGGGGTAGGTGGGGGTAAGTTGGGGGGGGGGGGGGGGTTGTGCGGTGTAGCTTAGATAATTAGGGGTGACTTAAATAGGAACAAAAAGTCTCAAAATGACCTCTTCACCCTGAACATTATCAGCAGTTCCTAATTACTGTACATTAAAAAAGAAGCTACTGTTAAAGTCCAATGTTCAAAAATAGAAGTCAACAATCAAAAACGGAAGCAAATGCTCGAACAGAAAGAAGTCAAAATTCAAGTCATGAACAAACTTGCTTCCTGCTAAAAAAAACCTGTAGAATCTCAATACTCCTCTTCGAGTCGTAAAAACCTTTAGAATCTCAATACTCCTCTTCGAGTCGTAAAAAGACACAAACGTTTACAATAATTGCCATGAACTTTGTTCAAGAGCAATTAAACAGGACTAGTATATTTTTTCCCAGAAAGACACCGGCAGAGCCGAACGAGCGCATAACAGATTGCAATTAATTGAGATTTAAGGTCGAAGATTTCACCGTGATCTGATAGGTTGATCTAAAACTCATCAATTTAAAGTCAATTTTTTGCAAGAAAAATGTTAAAAAGTGTAACGAAGGTCTATCCGTGGTCGCAACATCCACTGACACTGTTTCTCCTTCCTTTCACAACGAGTCAGACTAATGAAGCGTTTATTATCGTTAATTAGTAGAAAAGACAGAATGTCTAAGATTTTATGCAAAGAATGAAGCAAATTTGCAGCTAATAGCTGAAGATACATTAAACAAGGCAGATCAATATATGAAACAAAACAGGTTAACTTTGAATGAGAAAAAAACGGAATTAATGGTGTTCAGGAATGAAAAATTGCCGATCATTGAAACTGTCGATTTCAAGGGACACCGATTGGAAGCATCTGAAAAATGTAGATATTTAGGTGTAATAATTGATAGGGAACTGACATACCAAAATCAACTAAATAAGGTTATCAGTAAAATGGCTTCAGCAATCAGATCATTATATTTGGTTCGTTATCAGGTACCGCTAAAAACAAGAATAAATCTTTTTAAATCACTAGTTTTGTCTCATTTAGATTTTAGCGCAATTTTTTTTCAAAATTTACCATCTTACTCTATTGACAGAATTAACAAACAGATAAACTGGGGAATAAAAGTTTGCTTTATGAAAACCAAATTCGATACTGCCAGAGATCTACTTCTGGAGACTAAAATTCTTCCAGCAGAGCTCCAAATAACACGGGTGTCTTTAAATAGATTTTTCAATATTCTCCAACAAACAAGAAATCGCTCTAATAAACATTTCAGATTTTTAGAAAACGTGCCTATTATTGTAAACAAACGAACCCATAACCTTTTCTTAGAACAAAAATGTAAGTCAAAATGGAGTAATGGTTCAATTGTTCGTAACTTTATTCGAAAATGGAACACACTTCCAATTACAATTAGAAAAGAAACGTCGAAGACCAAATTTAAACAAAAAGTTACAGCGGAAATGCTTAAACGACACGAAAGAGTTCCAATAGACAGAAGGGTTGCAGGATTTAAACATATTTTTTATTAAATTACTTTACGAAAACCGAACCTTAGTTTGTTATAAATTAGAAAAAAATAATGTTTGATTAATAAATTTCTAACATGTAACATTAACCAAGTGGTTAGTTTAATTTACATGTTTGCAGATTAAAAAAAATAATACAAATTGATTAGCTATGAGATTGGCTTTGAGAACGTTCAAAGATCAGCTGTAAGCATATTTATAGCATTCAACAGATCTGAATAACTTAAGAAACACTTCAGCGAATAAAAGTAACATACAAATCGTATTGCTAGAAACTTAGAAAAAATTGGACCAAATATTCAAAAATTATACAAGAGATGACGTCAGAAATTGAGCGCTGAATACGCTTTTAATAGTTACATGTTTTGCTACGGCAAACTGCATCAGTGAACGTAACAATTAAGAAAAAGATTAAAACAAATTTAACCAAGCTATTAGTAACGTTATTAAACATTCTTAACTATTCGCGGCACAGCATTCAGCGGCGTTTCCTCTACGTTTGTTTCACGCAAGATTATAAGACTGAAGATTGTTTATTGCCTGAATTCGATCTGTCGAATGGGATGCGGCACAAGCAAAGCCAAGGTAAGATTTTCTGTTTGGAAAAGAACTTTTGATCGTTTTCCTTCCATCAAGAATCTTCACCGAATGTTTAAAACCGAAATCTTATGAACTGGTTGTACCACTAATGGTGACACTTCCAGAACATGAACGTTATCACCGTTATGAAGACTATTTGTCCTAAAATGGAATTCTTTTACCAACTAGACAGGAGTCACGTCACTACTTATTAACATATAAACACGATTTACTAAAACTTATCCACTCATTTCTTTGCTATTTCCAGAGTTCCAGTGACGTCAATTTGACAGACGAGGAATTCATTCACTTTCTGATCTCAGAGCACAACAATTATAGGGAAAAACATGGAGTGCCACCTCTCAAAACAGTGAGTTTTATACATCCAGAGTAATGTGTATATGGTGACCTCCGCAACATAGAGTCGCGATACGGTCACCATATACACATTATTCTAATTCCCTTTATATATCAACTACTCTATATTCACTTCTTTTATATTTAAAATCTATCATATCTTGTCTCACTTAGTGCAAGCCACTAGTACAGAGTTAAGCTGGTAATTAATCGTTATCAGACGGATAGTTCGGGTTCTATCCCCACTGACTCCAGTGGACATATCCCAGATACTAGTATAAAACTAGTGAGACCGTGTAACAAGCACGCAAAACCAACTTGCGAAAAAACTTGAACAAAAAAAAGAAAACTTAAACAAAAATTGAAAGAAATATTAAAATAATAAAAATTTTCATATATCCCCCAATCAATATTTAATCAATTTAAAACTAAAACTTTCTGTCTCACTTGGTGTAGTGGTTAAATCATCGAGTCTAGTTAAGTTGCTTTGGCAAACGGAAGGTTTGGGGTTCCTTCCTCACTGACTCCAGTGAACGTCCCCCGATCGGCGATACCGCCTTTCAGGATTAGATGAATTGCAATAAAACTAAGAGAGATAAAAAAAACCCAAATCACAGTTCTTAAAAAGGATGATCCCTGCTGTGAGACCGTATATGGGACACACTGTGATGGGTATACAGTCAAAAACACTGAGATCGGTGGAAACACAGTGATTAGTGTTTTTCAGTATAACTAGTGAGATCGTGTAACAAGCACGTAAAACCAAACTTGCGAAAATTGATGAAGCCACTTCGTGGATAACTTGAACAAAAAGAGCACAGTCAAAAACGCTGAGATCGGTGGAAACACAGTGATTAGTGTTTTTTCAGTGTAACTTGAATAAAAAACCAGCTAAACTCTTGTAAATTTTAAATTTTGCTGTATTTATATAATATTAGGATCCTTGTTTTTATTTACTACTTGGTCAAGTCATAATCAAGCTAAAACCCAAAGTAATAGCAAAATTTAATTTATTAAAAAAATAAAGCAAATTTCAAAATAAGAGCGAAATCCCTCTTTTAAGAGCGAATCACTCTTTAAGAGCGATTCACTCTTATTCGGGGTGATCTCCCAGTAGAAAGATGGCTCTTTTTCGCTCTTAAAGAGTGATTCCCTCTTTTTTTGATATTTCTTTTTATTTTTTACACTTATTTCAAATTATCTATACTTCAATAAATTTATATTTTCTTTTACTTTTTCTATATTTAACCCGTTATTAATGAGACATGATACAAAATTATAATATTTACACGAAGGACCTTCGGTCTTGTTACACCAACAACTTTCCTCAGTTTGGCTAATAACTAAAGGATTTACAGCTCTAGGACTTTGTCTTTTATCTAATAAGCTTCTACTAAATCCTTTAGGTATATCTACATCTGGATGTTGTTTCTTTACATGAGCCCGTATCCCATCATATCTCACAACAGGAGCACAATATGGACAATTAACTTTAGCTGAAGTACAACTTCTACATGTATACTTACTCTCATCAAAATCAGTTAGTGGCTTTACATAATTACATTTATTACAACTTCTAATTAGGACATCTGGGTTAAAGTTAGGATTAAGGTTAAGTTTAGGGTTAGGGTTGAGGTTAGGGTTAAGGTTAGGGTTAGGGTAAGGATCTGAGTTAGAGTTAGAGTCATAGATAGAACTAGAACCAGAACCAGAGCTAGAACTAGAACTAGATTCATTTTTTAAAGAACAACCCCATGGAGAAAAATTATTAGCACAAATACCACTTAGTATTATATTACCACACATACATTTATCAGTTTTATCTTTATGACATGATTCATAATGATATTTTAAAACAGCAATGTTTCCATATTTATAGTTACACTCTAAACATTTTAAAAGCATTTATAATAGGGCAAACTTCAATATTTACCTAATCATTTTGCGGGGTAATATCTAACCATAATTTCAAATAAATCTTTAGTATTATCTTTAGATGTGATACACTCTGTTAAATATTTATTTCCTAACGTATTGAGTGTATCAGTTTTACATCTCTTATCCAAAATCAATTCAAGGTCTAATTCTTTTTTATCTCGAACAAAATTTATAATCTCTTCTCAATTCTTCATTATTTCCATATAGTTCATTATAGGTTAAAAACTTTCCTCCCTTTCTATCAAGTCCCAACCTTGTCGTTTATATATTCTTCTTGTATTGCATTTCGTAGATCAGTGAAACTGCTTCGCAGAGTGGGCTTTGCCCATGTTTCACTATCAGCAAAGCTACTTCGCAGATCATTATACAACTCTTCTCCATATCCAACATTAACCAAGGTATTTACTCTACTCAACATTGTGCTTGCTCCCATTGCTACACTCCCAGCATTTCTTGATATTATATCAGGGTAAATATAAATAAATAAAATTAAACCTGAGCTTATAATTCCACCAATAGTTGATAAACTTTTTATACCCTTTCCCATAATCATTTCTTTAGTTAAAACATCATTCTGTATTTTAATATTATTTAATTTAAGAAGTTTATAAAAAAAAACTGATAATTATCATGATTAATGGTATTTCTATCTGTTGCATTTATCATGAGTGGTTTCATATATGCTATAAGTTTATATATGTCTTCTCTTTTTAATTCATCCTTTGAACTAAGAGCTTTTAAATCAAGGAAACCAACTCTTGAATCATATATCATTGTTCTATTACTATTAATAATAATAAAAGTATTTTCCTTCTTATTATATTTAATTAAACCATAACGAAGTTCAATTGACATTCCATCTGTACGATTATAATGGTTACTATTTAACTCACTAATTAATTTACTAAAGTCATGTTCACATTTATATATCTCATTAAAGATTTTAAATAGATCAGGTCCATTATAAGTTGTTAAATAAATAGTATCACAACTCATTCTTGCTGTATTAATTATTTGAGCTGGTTTATGACACATTACAATCATTTGAATATTATAATGTCTACCTTCAGTAAAATAATAAGCTATATCCTTATTTAACCTATCACCCATATCATCAAGTACTATTACACAATTTTGAAATTTATGCATATTATTTTTTGTGATCATTTTTATATTAGATTTATTAAACCCAGTATAAAACTTAGACTCAGGATCTATCCAGTCTCTGTCATCTTTACACACTATAACTATATTTTTAGCTTGGTCTTGGTTTTGGTCTTGGTTTTGGTCTTGGTTTTGGACTGAATATAAATTTAAGTATTGTCTAATAAAAAATGTTTTCCCTGTACCAGTTCCACCATAAACAATAGCATGTAATGGTGACTTTTCATATTCAAATCTAACTAGACTCCTATTCTTAAATCCACCAAAGCTTTCTTCTAGTTTTGTGCATTTACTCGGTATTGAATCATATATTACATAACAAATTCCAATTATAATAATAAGAAAAAAAAGTATACCGCCTTTATCCATTTTTATATATAAAATTTATTATATAAAAATGCTTATCCTAACTTTTGAGGAATTCAATAATAAATTTAATATTGATAATAATGCTATGAGTGATATCAGAATAAAAGATTTAGGTAAAGATATAAGTCTAACACCAATTGAAATAGTAATGAGAGATCAAAGTCCTATAACAACCAGGGAACCTGCTTCGCAGATCTATGAACCTAACTTAAACATTATTGTGAATCTGCATCCAACTGATGGTACACATTGGGTTTTAGTTATAAGAAGAGAAGGCGGTCCTGTGTATTACTTGGATAGTTTTGGTGTAGAAACCCCACCATTATTTTTAGAAGAATATGTTGGGTCTAATGAGAGAATACAACAATATGATGAATCTTATTGTGGGGCTTATTGTTTATATATGATCTATCTCATTGATAGAGGATTTAGAATTAAAAGTGCTTTGAATATTCTAGTTAATCAATGTAAATATCCAGGAATATATAATGAGTGTTTTTGTTTAGGTTGTAATGTTAATGATAAATATAATGTTAATGATAATGATAATGATAGTGATAATGTTAAAGATAAATGTAATAATAATGATAATGTTAATGTTAATGATAATGTTATTGATAATAATAATGATCTACGAAGTAGCTTTGCTAATAATGTTAATGATAAAGATAATGTTAATGATAATGTTAAGGATAAAGATAATGTTAATGATAATGTTATTGATAATGATCTACGAAGTAGCTTTGCTAATAATGTTAATGATAATGATAATGTTAATGATAATGTTATATATCAATTTGATGAAAAACATGGCGAAACATCGGTGGAACCGGTTCCCGGATGGACGAAGTCCTATCAAAAGGGTAAACCTAACAACAAAGAATGTCTTAGTAACAATATTTCCAAAAACATAAATGAAGATCTACAATCATGGCTAAATGATGATGATATAATTACTGAAGCCACCTTCCCAGATAAGTTTAGATGTATAATATCTGGTCCTAGTGAATGTGGTAAGATATTCTTATTAAAAAAACTAATTCTAGCTAGTATATATTTTGATAAGCTATACATCATTGGACCTACTGGTGATCAATACTATGGATTAGAAAGAATAAATCCAAAAGCAATTATAGAATTTATTAAAGATATAAAAGATTTACCATCTGATAAACTACCCAAAGACTTAAAGAAACTAATGATATTCGATGATGTTAGAGCCAAAGAACCAGTTATTAATGAATACTTTTGTAGAGGTAGACATAATAATTGCAATATGATATATCCTAATCAAAACCTGTTCTCTCTGGAAAGGCAGAGTGTTAGAGAAAACTGTAATCTATTTATTTTATTTGAACAGAGAGGTAAAGTCCTAGCATCGATACATCAAGATTTCTTTAATAATGTTGAACTTAGTTATAATGATTTTGCTAATATATGAAATAAGGTATGGAAAGAGCCTTATAATTACATTGTCATTGATATAACTAAAAATAAAAATATTAATGGTAAACTAAGAATTAATTGGGATCGGAGAGTTTTGTAGTTAAATTATTTCTATGTGCATGGCTATTATTATAGATAGAGATTGAACTATCAGTGAAACTGCTTGGCTAGCCACGAGCAAAGCTCGTTGGTAAACCAAAGACGGAGTCTGTTCGCAGATAACCATATCATTAACTATCAGGGAAACTGCTTCTTAGATAAATATATTCTAAATCAAATGGGGGGCTTCACCCAGCTAGATACACCAGATCAACGAAGTTGCTGACTATGTCAGATGCAAAGTAAAACTCAATAAGTTACCAATAAAGTCTATAGGTCTTCCATGCTCATCCTTAATATGAAACTCTATATATTCTATTCTATCTTTAGTTATATTTTGATATAAGATATTAGTTGGTATAATATTTATTAGATAGCCTGGTGGCTCTGTTAGAGTAAAAGTATATAGTATGTCTGTGTTATTCCCATTATCTTTAACACCAGATATCACATTACAAAGAATGTTAATAGTACTAAAACCCATAATATCAACAATTTGCTGAGATGTATATTTACCTTGTTCATATACTATTTTTCTAAAGCCCAGTAATGGGGCTATTGAATTTTTTATGTCAAAGTTAATTGCACCTTGTTTTACTTCCATTAAACTTTTCATTGCATTCTTATCAGATTCTATTATAACATTACCATTATTTTCTTCTTTTATTAATTCTGCTATTTCGAATAATTCATATGCTCCTGGTATAATAGCTAAAATACGGGTATCTGACCATGTTTCACCCTTGATATAATATATGAATTGATTGTTCCTTCTATTCACATTAAACACCGAATTATAAACAGATAATCTAATTAAACCTAATTTTGAAGAGTTAAGTATAGGTTCACTAAAGTTAAACTTTTCTGTTGGCTTTATCATTCTAAAGTTAAGTGTATGCTCTTCTTTAGTTTTAGTTAAAGCCTCATGTATAATTTGTAGTTCCCTTAGGATTAAATTGTCTGTCATTTTTTATCTAATAAAAACGGATTTTATTTGGATACAACTTATGGTTATAATAATGATATACACAAAAGTAAGATTACAAAATATAAACCAAATAATCTGGCAACAATGAATACAATCAATACTAACATTAATATCATTCTCAATAGAGAAGAGAATCATGCATAAATTTGCATGATTCATATCTAGAGATAGAGTTTGTTGTAGCAGATGATGCTGGTGGTGTATTTGCTAATGATGCTAATATCAGATTAGTTAATCATGGTATGATGGCATTGTTTTGTTCAATTAAGCTTGAAACTAGTGGTGGCAGGACTATTGAATATATAGATCATTGTCATCCTAATCTATTGATGTATAAGTTATTAACTAGTACTGATGATGAATATGAGAGTGGTTTTAATAAAAATCAAGGTAATAGAGATAGTCAACTTAAAGGTGACCATATTGCTGCACAACGAGGTCATATGTATATGATGATTAAGATGAGTGATCTATTTGGTTTTGTAAATGATTTAGAAAAGATTATATATGGTTTAGGATTTAAACCAATATCAAAAAGAAATAATAATGATGGAGCTCTATATAGAGTTAATGCTAATCCTGGCGCAGTTGCTAATGATGGTAATATAGAAATTAGAGATATATCATTGTGTACCTAGTATTGATCCTAGTAATGATCATAGAATTATTGTGCAAAAGGGTTTAATTACTTGTTTGATCTTGGTATGGAAAGTGGTATGGAAAGACCACAATATATAATAGTTGGTTTTGAAAATAATAATGTTAATGAACAAACTCATGATGCAAGTACATTTGATGTAATGAATGTTAGTGAATGTTATTGTAAGATTGGTAGTGAGTTTTATCCCGAGGATAGAATGAATATTAATTATGGTACTAATAATTATAATGAGGCTTTTAAAGAAATTGTTAGCTTTAATAAAGATTATAATGGGCTACCACATAATAAAAAACCATTTATAAATCATAGAACATTCAAAAGTAGTTATAGAATATATGTATTTGATACTAGATATCAAAGTGATCATATAGGTCCACAACCAATACAACTTAATTTTAAATTTAGTGCTGCAGTTGCAGATGTTATATGTCATGCATTAGTATTAACTAGAAAGGTTATTAGTGTGAATAGTGATGGTAATAAGATGGTTGATATTATATCATAACTATAGTTTTAGTCATTGTTATAGTCATAGTTATGGTGAAACATGTGCGAAGCAGTTCCTGATTAGCAAAGCTACTTCGTAGATAATTATAATTATCTGCGAAGCAGTTCCTGATAACTATTTCTTACCTGTCTTAACAAAACCCCTAGCATAAATAATTTCTAGTTTTTTTATTCTCTAGGGATAAGCCTCCAGCTTCAACCTTAATCTTAGCCTTGGGCCTAACCTTAGGCTTCGAGCTTCGATCGCGGGTGGAACCCGTAGGCTTAATAACAACAAAGGGATTATACTTTTTAACTTCCATTATTTTTTAAATATAGAAAAGAGTCTTTTACAGAAATTTAAAACTAATTCATATTGTGTTGGTGGCAGACATTATAGTGGTACTAATAATATAAGTGGAGTTATTACTTCAAAAGTTACTAAAATGTTAAGGGGTAATTGTGTTAAGTGTAAGAGAAATAAGTCAATGACTGTTAGTGATGCAACCATAGAAGCAGAGGGATTGAAAGATTTCTTTAAAAGTGTTGGTAGGGCTACAGTTAACTTTGGAAAGAAGGTTGCCAATAATCCAGTAAGAGCATTAGAAACAGCAAGTAAAATAGGAAGTGCAGCTGCATCTAGAAACCCTAGAGCTGCTTTATCAGCCACACCTGATTTAATTAAATTTGCAACTACTGGTGAAGGTATAAAGGTAGTACAAAAAGGAAGAGGGTTATATTTAGGTACTAAGAAGAGATAATTATTTGATTATAGTCATGATTAAATTTATGATTATGTTTATATTTATGTTTATGATTATGATTATATTATATTTATGATTAGAATTATGATTATATTTATAATATCTTTATGATTATTGATAAATATTAATACTAAAATTATTATTACTAAATACATTATTATAACTAAACGCTAACAACTTTAGTTTAAAAAAACACTCAGCTTGTTTTTCTTGTTCTTCTTTTAACCCTCATTAACCTTAACTAATTAATTATACTCATCATCATCTATTTTATTATCATTCATTGATTTAGTATATAGTCTATTAACTTGTCGCTAAACTGTTTACTTAAAATATACATTTGTGAATACTTTATAATTTTATTTCTTATTTTAGTATTAATTATTTTTGATAGTGAACCACAAACAGTTGCTGTAGCAAAAGCTGTTGGTATAGAATAAGGTAATCCTATACCTGTTAATGCAACTGATGTTGATGTTGCAGTTTTTGCTATAGATGATAATACTATTTCTGTTATCTCAGCTACGTTAATATAATTCTTATATCTACTTAACTTCTTATTACAGTTATTAGTTTCAGTTTCATAATAATTTCTAAAATCTTTTATAATGTTAATATTGTTGTTAAATTTATTATTAGCTTGAATCTTTTCGTTTATGTATTGTTCATTAACGGTTGACAAGTTGGGATATAGTAATTTCTCACTCCGCGCTGTTGGGTTAGTCATAGTTTTGGTTATTTTAATAAGTAAAAATTCTTTCTATTTCTTTCGTTATATCTTCTTGTTTAAAACCATAATGCTTCTCTAGACTTTTTTGTTCTTTATTATCAAGTAACGTACTTCATAAAAGTATAGCAATTATATATTGTACTATTGTCCTTTTATTCTTTAAAAGGGCTTCATCTATAAAAGAATTAGTCTTTTTATTAACTTCTTTAAATTCTTTTAGCCCAGTAGTAAACATATCATCTAGTTGTATGTTAGTGATATTCTGATTAAACTTATTATTATCAAATTCTTGTTTTAATTGATTATATTTAGAGATAGTATCAGCAGCAACTTAATTACAAAACTTAACAGTATTTGTTGATTCAATAAACTCATTAATTAGTTCATCATTAACTTGTGTTTCATTTAGTTGTAATGTTTTAGTTGTGACTTTATCAAATTCACCTTTTCCTAGTTTAGTTATGTTTCTAGGTAAAATGTCTATTTCATTAGAAGAGGATAATAAGTTATTGTCACAATACTCTTTATTAACAACATCTTTTTCAACTATTGGAGGATGAACATTTGTAATTTTATAGGTATCCTTCATATCAGTATTATCATTATCTTCTAGGAATAACCCACGAGCCTTACTTAGTGTTAAGTTGTTTGTTGATGTTGATCCGAGAAGTGGGTTCCCCGATAGATGTTTCGCTTGGTTAAATCTATTTCTTGTCATCTTTGTATTTGTTTACAGTAAGAAATATGTCTAATGATTTTAAAACCTTATTATTAGATTCAAAATCAAACTCGGATTTTAATAATTCTTGTTCGTAATATTTACCTTCTATTATCTCACCATTAATATCTTCTATTTTATATGTCGATGGTTGTGTTTTTAGAACTTCATTAACTTTAAACAATTCTCTATTCCAATTAGAAGTGTAACCTTTAGAGAAAATGTTACGTTTGTCAGCATTCCTGACATAATCACCGACTTTAAGTTTAGGTTTAATATTCTTAAAACTAAAAGTGTATCTAACTTTATCAGGGTTATTAGAAGCATCAATTGTTGTCATATTAATTGTTGAATGTTATTGTTATATGTTACAACAGCATCATTTAATATATTTACCCAATTACTATCACCATTGATGAACATTGGTTTATTATTTATGTGTAATAATGTTCTATTAAATCTCTCTATAAACACAGCCTTTAAATCACTATAAGTAGAATATAGTTTTGTTTCATATTTTTAAGTAAAGATTTAAATGTTTTATTGTAAAACTCACTACCTCTATCTGCCCATAACTTTTCTGGTTTTCTAGGTTCAGAACCACCTTGTGGATGTTCACCTGATACTATTTTAAAATCATTAGTTATAGATAAACCAGATTTATTCTTTAATGGAATAGCCCAAGCATATTTTGTGAATATATCTATAACTGTTAATATAAACTTATAATTATTATTGTATTTACTTAGAGATGACTTATCAATTAAATCAGCTGACCATGTTTCATCTTTATATAATGGTATTATTCTTTGTCTTCCAAACTTTGATATTTGAGGACTGAATACTTCTTTAGCTAGTTGTTGTTGTTGTTGTTGTTGTTGTGTTTCCATCATTATTTATTTACCATAGTTAAAAACAAAATTATCTAGTTGCTCTTGATTAACAACATTCATAGATAATAGTTGCTTAGATATATCTAGCATTTCATCATTTAATCCATCATGACCAGCTTTTGTTTCCAGTATTAATAATTCTAGTCTTTCTATTAAGTTATTTGGGTTAGGGTTGCTATTTAAACCCCTGCCAAATACATCATCTTTTACCCCCATAATACGTTTTATTGTTCTATATCTAGCGCTTTTCTTATCCCCTTTTCCTAAATCATATCTAATATCCTTTAAAAAGCTTTTAATTTTGTTTTCATCTTCCTCAATATTATCTTCATATGTTACATTTCATTTAGTAAGAAAGATAGTAAATCCATCTGAAAATTCAAATATATTATCTTTAACTAAAAATGCACCCTGCTCTAGGGTTATATCAACATCATTCATTTTATATCTTCTAGTTGGCAAATCTACAAGATTTAATTTTAATTGAGGATTAGTTTGAGCCCCCATGTCATGAAGAAGTTTGGCTGTTTTTGTATCAACATAAACTGGTGCTATATCTTGAGTTTCCTCCACTGCTTCATTGGACAAATCGGGCTTCATTAATGCCCTGTTTCTAGTTTGCTCTATCATCTTAGTTTGTTTATCTAACTCTTGATTTTGCCAATCTATTGCTCTTAATGTTTGTTCACTTAATGCTAGATTGTGTTCATTGTTTGCATTTAGTGTTTTAGTTTAAGGATCAAATAACTCTTCTATTTCACCATAATATTCTTGTTGTTTTAATTTATCTTCTAATCTATTTCTTCTGTTTTGTTTTTCTAGACTGTTTAATTCTATAAGTTTATCTAGCTTAGCCATTTTTTATAGTTAAATAATCAGGGAGGAGAAAATCTTTGGTTGGTGAAACAAAATCTTAGCCCATTCCCAAACTTCTTGGTTTACCATTGATAAATCATTATATAAGGAATAAAAATAACGTTTTATTGTACTAAACTTCAGAATGAAATTCTGATCTGATTAGACCTCAATCAGAGGGAATTGATTCACAGATAGGGCTTCTCCCATGTTTCACTATCGGTGAATTTGCAAACGAGCTTCGCTCGTGGTTAACCAAACAACTCCATTGAACCGCTTCATGGATATAATATTTCTTTGCATGTTCTTTAAATCTTTCTTTAGTGTTACCAAATCTATATCTATTGAGATATAAGCATATCCTGCAAGTGTAATGTTTGAATCTATAGTGAGAGATGTTTATTTACATTGAACTTTTTACATACTAAATATTGATCTGGATCATTATAATGCTTACTCATATGATTATGTCTTTCTCTATATGTTATAATTTCATCACATACAAAACATGATAAAGGTTTACTTTGGCATTAATCACATCTCCAACACCAAGCTTTATTTTTACAATTATCACATTTGGTACTAATCATTTTTATAGTATTGAAAAGGTATATAAATAATATTATTTCCAAATTTAGCATATAAAAATGAGTGTGAAGGAAAACAACGGTAACATTCTAACTGGAAGAGGTCAAGTCCAATCTCAAAGTGAGCAAGCTCAATCTCATGGACAAGCTCCATCTAGTTCTACTAGCATGGCGGTCCAAATGTTAAAAAATAAAAACAAACCAAGGGAAGAAATCAAAACAGTAGATAAGGAAAGACAAAAAATAGAATTAGAAAAATCTTTAGAATCAATCAGAAGGTTTAATCAAATAAATGAAGAAATAAAAGAGTCGCATGATAAACAGGTTAGTAAATTAAAACAACGAAAAGAAGATATGCGTGAGTCATTGCGAAAGGCTGAAGCAAAATACTTTCCAGATTTAGATCAATCTAAAGACTTAGATCAATCTCAAGACTTAGATCAATCTAATGACTTAGATCAATCTAAAGATTCAGATTTAGACTCAAATTCATCTGATGATTTTGTCTATGTCCAAAAGCCTAAAACAAATAAGATTAGATGTCAAGAATGTGATGAAGAGATAACTCGAAAGAATTATAAGAGACACATTCAATCACTTAAACATAAAAAGAATGAGCGATTATATAATAGAATTAAAATTATTGAGCGTGCTAATGAGGATGGAATAAAAGTTACTAATAAAGATATAGAACAAAAGTTAGATGAGCAGTATCCTGAAGAAGGAATAAAGTTTTGTGATAGTTGTGATATGTATCTTGATAATAATACCGCTTATAATAATCATGTGACAACATTAAAACATAGGAATAATGTTAGACTAGTTAATGGGGAAATAGCAAAGAACGGGAGTAAGTTTGATTGTGTAATATGTAAGACTTCTCTAAGTCAATATAGTGTGAATCAACATTTGAAAACAAAGATGCATCTAGATAATGTAGAGGGAAAGGATAAGGATAAGGATTCACAAGGTGGTTACACCACTCTGAAAGCAGTTCACTGATAAGGATATAACTAAGGAAGCTTCAAATTATTGCAATATATGTAATACCAGATATAACAAGAAAAATGAACACAATGAATCAGAAGAACATAAAGAAAATGTTAGACAGAAAAACTTGTTGATAAGAAGTGGAGAGATAAAGTTAGTGAGTTAGGATTAGATCATAACATGAAGCATAATCAAATAAAAAATAACTAGTAGTAATTATGAAGATCCTAAATTCTTGAATATACTGGAGTCATTGCATAACATACATCCCCATATTAAATTTAACGCCTTTGATGTAGTTAAGTATAAAAAACCTACGGATGATAAGTTAGAAGAAAACGAATTCACCTTTAGGTTAATGACTAGGCAAAATAATGGTGCACATGACTTGGATTTATTGAATGGGGAACTAGAGACACGAATGCAGGAACAGGAAATGAATCAATCTGGATGGAGTATGCAAAGATTTATCAAAAGTACAATGTATATACATAGGTTTTATCCTAGTGGTGGATGTGATACTGAGTTACCATTCACCTCTAGATATATACTTAATATACATAATAGCAATAATAAATGTTTACTATGGTGTCTAATTGCTTATCTACATCCTGCACCACATAATCCCAGTAGAGTTAGCAATTATAATGAACCAGAATATATTCATGAGATAAAATTGCCAAATGGAGTTACACCTCCATATGATTATTATCACTTAAAGAAAATACAAGAACTAAATAAAGAAAGTATTATTTAATGTACTTAATAAAAATAAAATTAAAACTATTAATCCTGTATTAATTAATCATAATGATCCTAAAAAATGTAATATATTATACTGGGATAATCATTATTTCCTATGTAAAGATGTATCATTCTTATTAAGAAAATCACCTAAACATAAATGTTATCCATGTCTAAAATGTTGTGTATCATTTAGAACAGATTATGCATTAAATAAACATTTGGTTTTATGTAATATACAGAAACATATAGGTAGACGAACATTCCATAAAGATGAATATCTAAAGTTTGACAAGTTCCATTATAAAAACAGAGTACCATTTGCTATGTATTATGATTTTGAATGTATAATAAAAGATGGTAAACACATTCCTTTTGCTTGTTGTTTATATATAAAAAGTGATTATCCTGATATATTAGAAGATAAGTATGAATGTAACTGTGGTGATAAAGTAGTTGATTGGTTTGAGGATAGAGTAGATCATTATAATAAATTATTTAAAGATATATTTAGTATAAATATTCCATTGAAAGAAGATAGTATTACTCCATCCGCGAAGCGGTTTCACCGATAATATAGTAGATGTTAATATTGTAATGAGAACTTGGGTAAAGTCATCGTTAGAGATCATGATCATCTAAATGGTAAATTCAGAAGATATGCTCACAATAAGTGTAACCTTCAAGCTAAGAATAATTTTGTATCAATGTATGCATTTAATTCTATTAATTATGATAACCACTTATTTATAACTAAGTTAGCAAAGAAGATTAGACTTAAAGTATTAACTAAACCTGATGAGAATTATATTAGTATTGATTTGGGTTATGCAAAAGCATTAGATATGTTTAGGTTCTTCCATCCACTTAGCTTAGATGCTATAAGTAATACATTGAGTGATAAAGAGTGTAACATTAAACAAATGTGGCTTAGCAAGACGTAAAGTATATTCCCATATGAATGGTTTGATAGTATAGATAAACTACATGAAACAACATTACCACCAAAGGAAGCATTCTATTCTAAGTTGAAACAAAGTGGTATTACTGACAAAGAGTATAAGCAAGCAATAGATTGTTGGAAAGATACTAAATGTGAGACAATAAAGGATTATATGATCTAATATATCTTATAACAGATGTATTGTTATCAGTTGATGTATTTGAGAAATTTAGAGCTATGTGTTTAGAATATTATGAAAGATCCTTGTTATACATATTCTACTCCAGGTTTAACTTGGTTATGTGGATTGAAATATACTAATGTTAGACTTAAATATTATAAAGAAAATACAGTTAATATTTATGATACAAAACAACACGGTATTAGAGGTGGGTTAGCTTCAGTATTAGGTGATTGTCATGTAAAATGTATGAATAAAGGTATAGATCCTGAGTATACTGGGAAAGAGAAATATCTAAAATATTTAGACTACAACTCATTATATGCTTCTGCTATGGTTCAAGCTTTACCTACGGGTGAGATTAAAGTATGTTATCTGGTATACACTAGCTCTAGCTCTACTAAGGGTTATATCTACACTATTGATATAAAGTATAATGATGACTTGAAACAGAAAACAAACAAGAATCCATTCTTTCATGAAAAGACTAGGGCAAACATTGGACAGTTTACAGATTATCAAAATGTAAATAAAACGAAAGGATATAAACCTAATGAGAAGTTAATGTTAAAGTTAACGGATAAAGTAGATTATGCAATTGATGGTGAGATGCTAGATTGGTATTTAGCTAGTGGTTTGAAGTTGGAAGATATTACAATTAAGCAAAAGTATAGTGAGTGGTTAAAGCCTTATATTGAGTTTAATATTAAGAAAAGAAAGGAGGCTAAAGCTAAGGGTGATAAATGTGGGGATGTATTCTTTAAGTTAATGAATAATGCCTTCTATGGAAAAACAATAGAGAAGGTAAATAATAGACAAGATGTAGAGTTAGTTAATGATGTAGATAGATATATTAAATTAGTAGAAAAAATCGGTTTTAAATATTCTGTAGAGTTTGATGACGATCTAGTAGCTGTACATAAAACAAGAGGTAATGTTAAATTAGATAAGTTTAATTATATTGGATTTGTTATATTAGAAAAAGCTAAACTATTCATGTATAAAGCTATATATGATTACTTTGAGAAAGAGTTAGATTGTAGTTATCATTACACAGATACAGATAGTAAATTTATAAACATAAATATTCCTTTAGATAGTAATATAGAAACTGAAATGAATAAGATAAAAGATATTTTACATAAAAAAGAGTTAGGTAACATGAAGGATGAATTACCTAATGATACTATTATCGAAGCATGTTTCCTTAAAGCTAAAGCATATTGTTACAATACTGTTAAAAGAGAAGAAGAGAAAAAGTTAAAAGGTATAACTGAAGCCAGTATTCAAAAACAGATTACAATTGAAGATTATACTAACGCTATATATGAAGGTAAATCTAAGTATGTAACAAATTATACTATTGATAGTAATAAACATCATTTAGAAACTAAAGAACAATACAAAATAGCTATTGATCCATTTGATGATAAAGGTATTAGAGATAGTAACGGTGAATTTAGGTTTTACAATTAATTTTTATAAAATATTAGAAAAACTTAAAAATTATAAAAGAGTTGAGCTGGTTTTTTATTCAAGTTATCCATAAAGTGGTTACAACAATTTTCGCAAGTTGGTTTTACGTGCTTGTTACACGGTCTCACTAGTTTTAAACTAGTATCTGGGATACGTCCACTGGAGTCAGTGGGGATAGAACCCGAACTATTCGTCTGATAACGATTAATTACCAGCTTAACTCTGTACTAGTGGCTTGCACTAAGTGAGACAAGATATGATAGATTTTAAATATAAAAGAAGTGAATATAGAGTAGTGGATATACAAAGGGAATTAGAGTAATGTGTATATGGTGACCGTATCGCGACTCTATGTTGCGGAGGTCACCATATACACATTACTATCCAGCTATAAACAACCAAAAAATAATGAATGAAAACAGTCAATATAGGTAGAAACCACACATTTATCAGTTGCTTAAGTCAGATTTACGGTCTCAATGAAAACAAATTCGCTTTTAGAGTGAAAGTTGTCAGAAAGAAGCGCAAAACTGGGCTGAGAAAATGGCCGAGACAGGGTATAAAGAACACAATGTGGAACAGAAAGACTTCGGAGAGAACATATACAAAAGCAGTAAACCCGTTTCACGTAAGTTTCACGTAACTTCTGTCAATGCAAACAACAACGGGATATGAATCTAAGGATAAAATTTTATATATATATATATATATATATATATATATATAAATGGAAAATTTCAACATTTTCGTTTACAATTCTAGAGAACAAATTTCAGCATTTAATTTGAACTCTTAACCCACGGACCAAAAATGAGGAATAGTTTTCTTAAAAGGTTTTTTACCTCATCAGTTTAAGAAAAAGCAATGCCAATTGGCATACGGCAAGTAACATCAATTAAGATCAATTCAATGGCATAGTGGCTTCTAGAATGGTATACCGGATTTTGAAAGATATAAATCGGACTGCTTTTTCTTTTGAAATAAACCTTCGGAGTCGCGATGTCAGCTTCTCCAAATAACTATTGGTCGACTTTTCATCGCTACAAATTATTGCAACCAAAATTCTAACATACCCAGCAGATTGCCGGAAAATAGCCGCCGTTGATTCCCATAACTCTATTGGGATTGAAAGAAGAGAAAATAACAACAAAAATTGATTTTTGTATAAAAACATATTAAGTCATTCAGTGAGAGGCTACAAGGTCTAGTATCAATACCAATAAGCATTAAAGACAGTAACTAAAACTTATGAGAACAAAGTTCAAGTACCGGACATCTAAAAATGGGCTTTATGGGTTTATCCCGTTTCTATTTCTGAGTTTGATTTTTTTATACTGACTCTCTTCATTTTGAATTGCTTTGCTGAGCAGCTGCTGTTTAAAAGGACATTGAGCAGAATGACAAAAGAGTGAAACTAGCCTAGAGAAGTCAAAAAGATTTCACGCAAAATGTCGAAAAAGCGGCAAAATGGGTAAAGCGAAAAAAAGTTCGACGAAGTAAAAAAAAACATAGCCGGAAGAATTCCGGAAACGACTCGAAGGAGAAAATTGCTCATACTTCTGACTACACAACTAGAACAACTATTGTAAACCCTGAACCTCCACAAACGCCATAAAAAATTTAAGGAAGAATAGAAACAGCATTCAAAAACAAATTGAAAAAAAAACTAGAAAAACTTAATGAGTTTCTTTTAATAGTACAAGGAAACATAAAGCCGAGTAAAATTCCTTTCCAATTAGGGCAATGGAAAGCTCGCAAAACAATGGGCAAGTCATAATAGGCTAAGAAAGTTGTCTAAGACTAAGAAAAAAGAAAAACTGCAAAAAAAAATTAAGAAATATGGTTTAAATTTCTCAATTTTTCTGTCAATTTTCCGAAAAAAGGAATGATTTACACTAATAAAACTTTAGTCAATTGGTAGCTAAACATTCCTTAAGTAACAAGCTTCTATTCAAATCCCACTTAAAGCATTAATACAAAAAAAACAGGCAAAAAATCATTAAATTTCGTCAAAAAATCAGCAAAACTGATCAAAACCCTCCAAATTAGCATTAAACTCAGAATTAACTACTTGAAACCTTCAATTCCGATCAAGACAAGCCCAAAAACTAATACAATATCATAATCAAACCTCATAACCATCAAAAAGTGCAAAAAACTGCTTTTAAAAGCCGCACGTGAACAAAAAAATTTAGCTCGCTCAGAGAAAATTTTTTCACACATCAATTTCTCGCTCTCTCAAAAACAGCGGTATGAACAAAAACCGCCCTCTTTTCGCTCCGCTCTTAACTTTTGTTCAGCCCCTAAAATCACTCCAAATTTTTTCACGCGTTTCATTTCCTTCTTCAAAAATCAGTCCAATAAAATTGATTAAAAAAAGGACTTCTCCAATACTCCTTTTCGAGTCGTAAAAACAGGAGCGCTATAATAGCCGGCTGAGGGCGGCTATTAATAAGATGAGGGCGGCTATTAATAAGTCTAAAAACATAGCCAGTAGATAGCTAGAAACGCGACACAGTTGGCCGAAAAAGAGTAGACCATTCACTTTTATTGACTTCAGCTACATATACGCTTCTTCAGAGACAGGTATCTAAACTAAAGAGGCTATCAAGCTTAATACCAATAACGATTAGCATTCGCTCAAAGGAATTTTGAGAATCTATTGAACTATCCTGTTGTGGCCTCGAAAATTCATCCAGAGATAAGTCATATATGGTTTTGAAAAAACTACGAAATTCAGCTGAGGAAATTCAGCTGATAAAATTCAGCTGGCAGATTGCCAGAAATAGCCGCCATTGATACCCATACCCAGATTAGGAAAGATAGAAAATAAATGAAAACATAGCCAGCAGATTACATGAAGATAGCCGCCGTTGACGCGCTTGCAGCACATCGGGATTGAAACAGAAAACGAAAAAAAAACAAGGACAAATTAACTTTGTTTTTTTTCCTGTTTTTTTAGTCTCAAAGACAGTTCTAAATTGGCGAGCAGTTTCAGTTAGAGTCTAAAAACTATACTTCATTCATCTTTAAAACTTAATACCAATTTGAGCTAGCAAACACTCTAATGAACTTTGATAACCTAAT
Source organism: Convolutriloba macropyga (assembly GCF_964194025.1). Classification (NCBI taxonomy): domain Eukaryota; kingdom Metazoa; phylum Xenacoelomorpha; order Acoela; family Convolutidae; genus Convolutriloba; species Convolutriloba macropyga. The sequence goes on from NC_134477.1 coordinate 33,964,593, forward strand.
CCAAAATGACTTAATGACCGGGCTTTATCGGTTTATCCGGTCTCTTTTGATTTTGCTCTTTTGCTTTTGACAGTAACCACCACATTTCCTAATTCGATGCGCGAAATAATTTAGAATTCATTGAGTTGAAACAGTGAGTGAAGTAAGTCAGAAGTCAAACGCGAAAATAGTGACTCAGGTAAAACGAAAAATGTGATCAAAAGGTAAAGCGAATTAAAAAAAGGAGAGCGCCTTAATAATAAACGTTGAGAGGCTGACGGCTGCTATTAAAAAATTGATTGCTGTACGAAAAAATCCTGATTTCGTTTTTATGACGCCGCTCATTTTAGATTGTTTTGGTGATAAACTGCTGTTCAAAAAACACTATGAGCAGAAGGAGAGAAGAATAAAACGTCCAAAAGCGGCAAAATTAGGTAAAGCAAACCAAATTTTATTCGGGGAGAAAACAAGGGCAAAATAATAGCCTGCTTAGAAAATGAGGGCTGCTATTGATCACAACTAATGAGTGTAACAATTGACGGCATGCACAAAAAAGCAGCTGAACAGCTGCATCAACCCATGATTGAACAACTCTTTTGAGCTCTGCGGCGTGACAAAATGTGAAAACATAAAAACAACCGACTAACGTCTCTCAACCAATGGGCGAGTGGTTGGCTTCTGTAGTAGACAGATGGGGGCATAGACATGCTAGCATTAGGTCCTGCATTAGGTCCTGCATTAATAAGTCTAAAAACATAGCCAGTAGATAGCTAGAAACGCGACACAGTTGGCCGAAAAAGAGTAGACCATTCACTTTTATTGACTTCAGCTACATATACGCTTCTTCAGAGACAGGTATCTAAACTAAAGAGGCTATCAAGCTTAATACCAATAACGATTAGCATTCGCTCAAAGGAATTTTGAGAATCTATTGAACTATCCTGTTGTGGCCTCGAAAATTCATCCAGAGATAAGTCATATATGGTTTTAAAAAAACTTTGAAATTCAGCTGAGGAAATTCAGCTGATAAAATTCAGCTGGCAGATTGCCAGAAATAGCCGCCATTGATACCCATACCCAGATTAGGAAAGATAGAACATAAATGAAAACATAGCCAGCAGATTACATGAAGATAGCCGCCGTTGACGCGCTTGCAGCACATCGGGATTGAAACAGAAAACGAAAAAAAAAACAAGGACAAATTAACTTTGTTTTTTTGCTGTTTTTTTAGTCTCAAAGACAGTTCTAAATTGGCGAGCAGTTTCAGTTAGAGTCTAAAAACTATACTTCATTCATCTTTAAAACTTAATACCAATTTGAGCTAGCAAACACTCTAATGAACTTTGATAACCTAATCCAAAATGACTTAATGACCGGGCTTTATCGGTTTATCCGGTCTCTTTTGATTTTGCTCTTTTGCTTTTGACAGTAACCACCACATTTCCTAATTCGATGCGCGAAATAATTTAGAATTCATTGAGTTGAAACAGTGAGTGAAGTAAGTCAGAAGTCAAACGCGAAAATAGTGACTCAGGTAAAACGAAAAATGTGATCAAAAGGTAAAGCGAATTAAAAAAAGGAGAGCGCCTTAATAATAAACGTTGAGAGGCTGACGGCTGCTATTAAAAAATTGATTGCTGTACGAAAAAATCCTGATTTCGTTTTTATGACGCCGCTCATTTTAGATTGTTTTGGTGATAAACTGCTGTTCAAAAAACACTATGAGCAGAAGGAGAGAAGAATAAAACGTCCAAAAGCGGCAAAATTAGGTAAAGCAAACCAAATTTTATTCGGGGAGAAAACAAGGGCGAAATAATAGCCTGCTTAGAAAATGAGGGCTGCTATTGATCACAACTAATGAGTGTAACAATTGACGGCATGCACAAAAAAGCAGCTGAACAGCTGCATCAACCCATGATTGAACAACTCTTTTGAGCTCTGCGGCGTGACAAAATGTGAAAACATAAAAACAACCGACTAACGTCTCTCAACCAATGGGCGAGTGGTTGGCTTCTGTAGTAGACAGATGGGGGCACAGACATGCTAGCATTAGGTCCTGCATTAGGTCCTGCATTAATAAGTCTAAAAACATAGCCAGTAGATAGCTAGAAACGCGACACAGTTGGCCGAAAAAGAGTAGACCATTCACTTTTATTGACTTCAGCTACATATACGCTTCTTCAGAGACAGGTATCTAAACTAAAGAGGCTATCAAGCTTAATACCAATAACGATTAGCATTCGCTCAAAGGAATTTTGAGAATCTATTGAACTATCCTGTTGTGGCCTCGAAAATTCATCCAGAGATAAGTCATATATGGTTTTAAAAAAACTACGAAATTCAGCTGAGGAAATTCAGCTGATAAAATTCAGCTGGCAGATTGCCAGAAATAGCCGCCATTGATACCCATACCCAGATTAGGAAAGATAGAACATAAATGAAAACATAGCCAGCAGATTACATGAAGATAGCCGCCGTTGACGCGCTTGCAGCACATCGGGATTGAAACAGAAAACGAAAAAAAACAAGGACAAATTAACATTTTTTTTTACTGTTTTTTTAGTCTCAAAGACAGTTCTAAATTGGCGAGCAGTTTCAGTTAGAGTCTAAAAACTATACTTCATTCATCTTTAAAACTTAATACCAATTTGAGCTAGCAAACACTCTAATGAACTTTGATAACCTAATCCAAAATGACTTAATGACCGGGCTTTATCGGTTTATCCGGTCTCTTTTGATTTTGCTCTTTTGCTTTTGACAGTAACCACCACATTTCCTAATTCGATGCGCGAAATAATTTAGAATTCATTGAGTTGAAACAGTGAGTGAAGTAAGTCAGAAGTCAAACGCGAAAATAGTGACTCAGGTAAAACGAAAAATGTGATCAAAAGGTAAAGCGAATTAAAAAAAGGAGAGCGCCTTAATAATAAACGTTGAGAGGCTGACGGCTGCTATTAAAAAATTGATTGCTGTACGAAAAAATCCTGATTTCGTTTTTATGACGCCGCTCATTTTAGATTGTTTTGGTGATAAACTGCTGTTCAAAAAACACTATGAGCAGAAGGAGAGAAGAATAAATGGGCGAGTGGTTGGCTTCTGTAGTAGACAGATGGGGGCATAGACATGCTAGCATTAGGTCCTGCATTAGGTCCTGCATTAATAAGTCTAAAAACATAGCCAGTAGATAGCTAGAAACGCGACAAAGTTGGCCGAAAAAGAGTAGACCATTCACTTTTATTGACTTCAGCTACATATACGCTTCTTCAGAGACAGGTATCTAAACTAAAGAGGCTATCAAGCTTAATACCAATAACGATTAGCATTCGCTCAAAGGAATTTTGAGAATCTATTGAACTATCCTGTTGTGGCCTCGAAAATTCATCCAGAGATAAGTCATATATGGTTTTAAAAAAACTTTGAAATTCAGCTGAGGAAATTCAGCTGATAAAATTCAGCTGGCAGATTGCCAGAAATAGCCGCCATTGATACCCATACCCAGATTAGGAAAGATAGAACATAAATGAAAACATAGCCAGCAGATTACATGAAGATAGCCGCCGTTGACGCGCTTGCAGCACATCGGGATTGAAACAGAAAACGAAAAAAAAACAAGGACAAATTAACTTTGTTTTTTTCCTGTTTTTTTAGTCTCAAAGACAGTTCTAAATTGGCGAGCAGTTTCAGTTAGAGTCTAAAAACTATACTTCATTCATCTTTAAAACTTAATACCAATTTGAGCTAGCAAACACTCTAATGAACTTTGATAACCTAATCCAAAATGACTTAATGACCGGGCTTTATCGGTTTATCCGGTCTCTTTTGATTTTGCTCTTTTGCTTTTGACAGTAACCACCACATTTCCTAATTCGATGCGCGAAATAATTTAGAATTCATTGAGTTGAAACAGTGAGTGAAGTAAGTCAGAAGTCAAACGCGAAAATAGTGACTCAGGTAAAACGAAAAATGTGATCAAAAGGTAAAGCGAATTAAAAAAAGGAGAGCGCCTTAATAATAAACGTTGAGAGGCTGACGGCTGCTATTAAAAAATTGATTGCTGTACGAAAAAATCCTGATTTCGTTTTTATGACGCCGCTCATTTTAGATTGTTTTGGTGATAAACTGCTGTTCAAAAAACACTATGAGCAGAAGGAGAGAAGAATAAAACGTCCAAAAGCGGCAAAATTAGGTAAAGCAAACCAAATTTTATTCGGGGAGAAAACAAGGGCGAAATAATAGCCTGCTTAGAAAATGAGGGCTGCTATTGATCACAACTAATGAGTGTAACAATTGACGGCATGCACAAAAAAGCAGCTGAACAGCTGCATCAACCCATGATTGAACAACTCTTTTGAGCTCTGCGGCGTGACAAAATGTGAAAACATAAAAACAACCGACTAACGTCTCTCAACCAATGGGCGAGTGGTTGGCTTCTGTAGTAGACAGATGGGGGCATAGACATGCTAGCATTAGGTCCTGCATTAGGTCCTGCATTAATAAGTCTAAAAACATAGCCAGTAGATAGCTAGAAACGCGACACAGTTGGCCGAAAAAGAGTAGACCATTCACTTTTATTGACTTCAGCTACATATACGCTTCTTCAGAGACAGGTATCTAAACTAAAGAGGCTATCAAGCTTAATACCAATAACGATTAGCATTCGCTCAAAGGAATTTTGAGAATCTATTGAACTATCCTGTTGTGG
>NC_134477.1:33969296-33986796 GCF_964194025.1 Convolutriloba macropyga
TCCGTTTGTGCGTTCCAGCTTAGTGGTTGAATTTAAAATACATCCCCAAGAAGCACATGCAATTTTTTGGATATAATGTTCCGCACGACCTGCATAGCATAATGGTAGCAAGAATGATCCGAATATTCAAATAAAATATAATATAACTGACAATGTGTCAGAGAAATGAACTCTGTAAAGTCTATCTACATACCGTGACCCATTGCAGCTTCAACTCAATCTGATCTGACAAATCGAGCCATCGACTTGTTCTCTCATCCATCACGCAGTATATTAGCGTTGCCTATGATTGTTACAACTCTATTCTGTCACCCAAAATTACTGTCAAAGTATTTACCCAGATTTTGAAAAATTGCTTTTTACATTAACAGCTCTTGTCTATATAGAGGAGCTGGTTTCTTCTAGATATTAACGCTCCGTAACAACTCTTAAAACGTTTCATACCGAAAGTTTCTTGAGAAATGCACTTATATTCGATTTAAAGTTCTGCAGTGTGCAGATTTCAAATGTGCGGTATATTTTGATGCTTGGCAAAAAAAGATTATTAAGAAAAAATTTGCAATGCAAGTACAACTGGCATTTAATGCCTCGCTCACATTGTAAAGTAATATTCGAGATAAAGTGTTTTCATTTAAAACTGGTTTTCCGACACTTTTTCACGAACATAAAATCAATAAACTGCAAGTTAGCAAGTTAATTGATTATAAAAGCTCTTCGACGATACCTTGACATAATTATTTGAAGAAAGTTAAGCATTTCGTGGTTGAAGTAATTTCCTAAAACTTGCGAGTAGTGGATAAAACAAGGATTCCAACCACCAGTAAAATTTGTCCCTTTCTCCTAACGTTAATCGCGCATGTCGAATCGGGACAAATTTTACTGTTTGTTGGAAACCTTGTTTTATCCACTACTAAATTCACCACTATAAATACATATTACACGCACAATTTTGTGTACAAAAATGTACATAGCCAGTATAATTTATGTATTTCAAACGCTAATATCCAAAAGTTCTCAAAGCTAGTTTTAAGCCTAATTTCATATCTAATATACCAAACTATATTGAAATAAATCAGGTTAATCATCTCACAAAGTTTTTTTTCAATAGAATCGGGTGGACTGAAAATAACTCAAAATTGCTCAGAATTGGATAATAAGAAACAAGTTTCTTTAAAATTTTGACTTTAACCAGGAGACGATTGATCTATGATGTTTAACTGAGTGATTCTATGTACCTGGTTACATATTTGAGCCGAGTCTTGGGAGGTCTTGATAAAAGGTTGACTCGCCTTTACCACGCTACGGCAGTACTGCTCGACCTTTCTTAATGGCAACTGTGGGGGAGGGTGCAACTACAGAATGCATGAACACTTTTAATTTTAATAAGCTGACTGAACAATATTAATGTATCATTTTACAGTTTTTGTAGTGAAGTGAAACTCATGACGAATAGCCAAAAAATGCCGTGGAGAATAAAGGTCCCCACGTGGAGAATTATTCTAGAACATTCTTTTTTCTAGAATATTCTGACATGATTTTTAAGTTAAAATTAGTTATCATTTCCCAAGTAATTGCATGTTTTAAAGTAAAATAATAATTAAATCCTTCTATTAAATTGAATGATTTGTATAATCTATTAAAAATTAAATAAAGATTTTAGTAAATTCTCACTTTACTAGCTAATTTTTAAGGGTATCTTATATTCGAAATTTTCACTTGTTTTCATTCTGTTAGTGGTGGTGGCTTTATTTGTCATGGCGGCGGCCATTTTAGCATGACATGCACTTTTCATTCGATCTGCTAAGCAGTGTAATGCGATGTTAAACCAAGCTTGTTGACTTCTTGTACTATTAGTGGATGCTAAATATGAAAGAAAGCGAACAATAATAGCACAGTCAAAAACACTGAGATCGGTGGAAACAGAGGGATTAGTGTTTTTTTATGTCTTCTTGAATACTATACTTATAAACATGCTCTCTGAATTGATTTCTAGTGTGACCATATCTATATCTATGAAGATAAATACATAGTCTACATTTCCTGTTTCTAAATCTATATAATGATATATGTTTATAAACATTACACATACTACATGTTAGATATTGATCAGCATTAGAATAATGATATCCCAAATGTTCTATATAATCTTTAACCTTAACCAAATTTTTACATACATAACAAGAATATTCTAATTCTTTACAATTATTACAACATTTTTTCCAAAGTTTGTTTATACACTTATCGCATTTCATTTTCATTTTTCGAAAAATTATTTTTTGATTATTTCCCTAAATAAATACATCATGTCTCAATCAACTAATACAAGTGTCATAAACTTCTGCGATGTCTGTAATCTATCCTTTGAATCAAGGAAGGGTTTATACAGACACCAATCTTATGATCTCAAACATAAGGAACTATTGGAGAAAATGTTTGAGTCTGAAGAAGAGGAAATCTCGGAGAGGGTGTATAATTTGGATGAAGATGATTATATTATTAAAACTAAACCAGCCACCAAACCTAAAACTAAAACTGAAGAGGATATCTACACCAGAATTAAATCGGCGAAGCCGTTTCACGTATATGAATGTAAATAATGTCATGAAGAATTTAGAAGTAAAGTATTTCTAACTACTCATTCATATAGTCACAATCGCATGTATCTAGAAAACACAGAAGACTTCGATATAAACTCAAGTCAGAACATGAGAGAATTTTATAGTACTGATAAAGGTGGGAATTACAGTGAAGATATAGATGAAGCAACTAATTACTCTTTAGAAGAAATTAAAAACTGTTACCAGTTTCATAAAGTTAAGAGTTTTAAATATAAGGTCACGGCTGAATGTGATTATAAGAAGAGAACCAAAGAAGAGATTAAAACTACTAAAATATTTTTCAATAATGATTATATTAATAATAATGCAATATATGAATATGGTGACGTCAATCGGTGGCTAGATTTCGAAAAGGAAATATATGAAGGTTATGGTTATGATTTTGAGTTTCTTGGAATAAGAAGTATTCAGTTAAACATTGAACCAACTAAAGCATCCATTGGTAGTTATATAGATTTACCTCCAGATCTCAAAAGCTCTAAATCGATATTAAATATACGTAGTTATAAATACAATTGCTTACAACTAACTATAACTGCTTTGCTACATCCCGCCTCACACCATGCAACTCGAGAAAGTAAATATGTAGATAAACTAATTGAACCAAGACAACAACATGAGGATGATTTTGCTTATATAATAAGAATACAGAAATTGCATAATATTAAAATTTGGGTATACACACCTTGTGGTAATGGTAAAATAGAATTGTTTAAACAAGTGGATGATTTTAATAAAGATAGAAAAGATGTAAGAATACTAGTTTGGAGTAATGGTCAAATAGAACACTGTGCCCTAATAAAAAATATAGAAACCTTGTTAGAACGACCAAAAAAAACAACATTAAATATTATTATTGTGATAGGTGTACCTATTGGTTTAACTCACAAATTAAATATGATAAACACGAATGCAGCACCCCATTCAAACCAGAGATTGTTTGTCCTAAGAAAAAACATATTACTTTTGTAAATGAACACAAACGTCAGAATATAAAAAATATTATAACTGCCGATATAGAATGTTGCATTACCGATGTCAAAACTAATGACTGTAAAAATGTAATAGCTGAACAAATTCCAATAGCTGTGGGTTACACCTGGCAAGGTAACTTCAAACACTACTTCGGTCTAGGCTGCATCAAAAGATTTGCTAGAGATCTATTAGAAATAGAAACTGAGAATAATTTCAAACATAATGAAAAGATGATGTTCACAGAAGAAGATAAATTATATCATGAAACTAATAACACCTGTCATATCTGCAGCAAAACATGTATTAATAAAGTAAGAGATCACTGTCATGAAACTGGTAAATATAGAGGACCAGCATGTAAAATATGTAATCTAAGATACAAACAACAAAACTTCATTCCAGTAATATTCCATAATGGCTCTGGCTATGACTTCAACCTACTATACAGTGAACTCTTTAAACAGAATAATGATAAAAGAAAAGTAGATAACATACCACTAGCTGCTGGTAAATCTAAGATGTTTAGCATTGGTTGTCTCAAATTCTTAGACAGTTATAACTTCTTAGCTATGCCTCTAGATCAAATGGCAAAGATATAAAACTAAAACATTATATCCATATGAATACTTTGGTTTAGAGTCGTATAGTGGCAAAGCTACCTACCAAGAAGCTATAGGTAATCCAAAAATAGAAGACTTTAAATCCTCTCTACATAATAAATTACCAACACAAGAAGAAGTAGATAACTTTAATAATGAAAACAGTCATAAAACTGGAAAAGATCTAACTATAGAGTATTTACAGAATGATGTGGAAATATTAGACTATTGCATGAATGAATATGTTAAACTAAACATGAAAGAATTCAAGCTCAATCCCTTACACTATGTAAGTCTCCCAGGTTATAGTTTTGATTGTTGGTTAATGTCAAGCGGTGTAACATTAGATACATTGCAAGATAAACAAATGCTTGATGATTTTGTTGGAGCAAAGCGAGGTGGTATATGTGGCATAATGGGTGATAGATATATAGATAACAGTGATGGTAAGACCATATGGTACATCGATGCAAACAACCTATACGGTTATGCAATTATGCAAAAGTTACCTTATAAGGATTTTGAGTTTATTACTACTACTACTACTCTAGATGTAATATTGAATACTCCAGATGATAGTGATCATGGTTACTATATAGTTTGTGATATTGATTATTTTAATGAATGTAAAGAGAGAACAGAACAGTTAGCACTAATGCCTAATAAGAGAAAGATAAATGATAATGAATTAGGTTACAGAGAAAGAGATGGAGTCAAAGCAAGATCCGAGAAATTAATCTTAGACCAAAACAACAAAACAGAATATATGGTTCATTATAGGATGTTAAAGTTCTATGTTAAGATGGGAGTAAAAGTAACAAAAATACATAGAGTAATTAAATTTAAACAAGATTATATATGTAGCGATTATATACAAAACAATACAAATAAAAGAGCAACAGCTAAAACTGAAGCAGAAAAGGATGTAAGGAAATTAATGAATAACTCATTATATGGAAGAATGTGCATGAATCCTCTACACTTCTTTCAAAGCAAGTTCTTGCATGATGAAGAAAAGATAATGAAAAGTGTAAGTAAACCAACATTTAAGAATATAACTAGATATAGAGATTATATCCAAATAGAATATATAAAGAATAAAATAGAATATGATTCTCCAGTATATGTAGATGTTACTATCTTAGAATTAAGTAAATTACACATGTATGATGTATTCTATAATATTCTACAACCATCCCTCAAAGATCTAACACTTCACTATATGGATACGGACAGTTTCGTATTAAGTTATAGTGAAGGTAAAGTTAGTGATGAGCATATGGACTTAAGTAATCTAGACATACCTATAAAAACTAACAATAAAGTCCCCGGCAAGTTTAAGCACGAGCTGGGAAGTAGGATTATTGAGGAATTTATAGCATTGTCCCCCAAAACATATAGCTTCAAAAATTATCCTAAAAACACTAAAGAAAAAAGGATAAAGAAGCATAATAATGCTAAGCACATAGATTATTATGATGCATTAATGAATAATACACAGAGAACAGTAGATGAATGTAGAATACAAAAAGTTGGTGATAACATGACAACAACAAAAACAAGTAAGATAAGTCTAAACACATTTGATGATAAAAGACTTTATGTAAATAATATTAAAAGCTATCCTCATGATGAGAATCTATATCTATTCAAAAGAGATTTAATAAAAATGATCCGCCAAGCATCAGTGAAACTGCTTCGCAGATCATTAGATGGAGACAAAGACCTACTGGTTAATAATATTCTAGAACTAACCATTAATGATGACAGAAAGTTAATTGAAATTGCTATTATATTATATAACGAGCTTTGCTAATTTTTATAACAAATAATTATAGACCTAATTCATTCATTACATCCATATGGTTGGTAGTTAGTATATTATAAATCATTATCTGAGCCATATATTTTTCCATAGTGTCTCCCATGATTGTATTTTTATGTAGTGTAGCTCCAGCTATTATTTTTTTATTATATTCTAGAAATTTTATTATATTCCCAACCCCATCTACATATTTAGAATAAGTTGAAATTATTAAATCATCATGATTTGGTGCCTTAATATGATCAATAAACTCATCTATAGTATTACAACGTCTTTTACAAGCTAAACATCTTTTTAAGAGAGAAGCTGTTTTCATTATCCATTTTTTTTACTCTTATTATACTTTTTCAATACATATAAAATGACTAAACTAGATAAACTTATAGAATTAAGCAATCTAGAAAAACAAAACAGAAGAAATAGATTAGAAGATAAATTAAACCAACAAGAATATTATGGTGAAATAGAAGAGTTACTTGATCCTATAACCAAAACTATCAGTGAAACTGCTTCGCAGATAAACGCAAACAATGAACAGAATCTAGCATTAAGTGAGCAAACATTAGGAGCAATAGATTGGCAAAATCAAGAGTTAGATAAACAAACTAAGATGATCGAGCAAGCTGGTTCCCAGTTTAATGAAACTGCTTCCAAGACGGGTGAAACCGCTTCGCAGATTGGTGAAACGTTAAAGGGGACCATAAAGCAAACTCAAGATATAGCGCCAGTTTATGTTGATACAAAAACAGCCAAACTTCTTCTTGACATGGGGCTCAAAGTTATCCTCAATTAAAATTAGAACTCGTAGATTTACCTAGTAGGAGATATAAAATGAATGGTGTTGATAAAACTCTAGAGCAGGGTGCATTTTTAGATAGGGATAATGTATATGAGTTTTCAGAAGGATTTACTGATTTTCTTACTAAATCAAATGTAACATATGATGATAAGGTTGAGGAAGATGAAAACAAAATTAAAAGGATTTTAAAGGATATTAGATATGATTTAGGAAGAGGGGATAAGAAAAGCGCTAGATATAGAACAATAAAACGTATAATGGAGGTAAGAGATGATATATTTGGCAGGGGATTAAATGGCAACACAAATAATTTAGTAGAAAGACTAGAATTATTAATACTAGAAAAAAGCTGGTCATGATGGATTATATGATGAAATGCTAGATATATCTAAGCAACTATTAACTATGAATATTATTAATCAAGAACAATTAGATAATTTTGTTTTTAACTATGGTAAATGAATGATGGAAAACCAACAACAAATTTTATTAGCTAAAGAAGTATTCAGTCCTCAAATAACAAAGTTTAAAAGACAAAGAATAATACCACTATATAAAGATGAAACATGGTCAGCTGATTTAATTGATAAGTCATCTCTAAGTAAATACAATAATAATTATAAGTTTATATTAACAGTTATAGATATATTCACAAAATATGCATGAGCTATTCCTTTAAAGAATAAATCTGGTTTATCTATAACTAATGGTTTTAAAACAACCCTATCAGAAGGACGAAAACCGGAAAAGTTATGGGTAGATAGAGGTAGTGAGTTTTACATTAGAACATTTAAATCTTTACTTAAAGAATATGAAACAAAACTATATTCTACTTATAGTGATTTAAAGGCTGTGTTTATAGAGAGATTCAATAGAACATTATTACACATAATAAATAAACCAATGATCATCAATGGCGATGGTAATTGGGTAAATATATTAAATGATGCTGTTGTAACATATAACAATAACATTCACTCGACAATTAATATGACACCAGTTGACGCTTCTATTAATCCTGATAAAGTTAAATACACTTTTAGTTTTAAGAATATTAAACCTAAACTTAACGTTGGTGATTATGTTAGAAATGTAGATAAACGTAATATCTTCTCTAAAGGTTACACTTCTAATTGGAATAGAGAATTGTTTAAAGTTAATGAAGTTCTAAAAACACAACCACCAACTTATAAAATAGGAGATATTAATGGTGAGATAATAGAAGGTAAATATTACGAACAGGAATTATTAAAATCTGAGTTTTATTTTGAATCTAATAATAAAGTTTTAGAACCATTAAATATATTTCTTAAAATAAATAATGACAAGAAATAGATTCAATCAAGCTAAACATAAATCAACATCAACATCAACAAACAACTTAACACTAAGTAAGACCCGAGGGTTGTTCCTAGAAGAAAATGATAATATTAACATGAAGGATACCTATAAAATTACAAATGTTCATCCTCCCACAGATGAAAAAGATGTTGTTAATAAAGAGTATTTTGACAATAACTTATTATCCTCTTCCAATAAAATAGACATTTTAAGTAAAAACATAACTGAACTAAGAAAAGGTGACTTTGATAACGCTACAACTAAAACAGTACAACTAAATGAAACACAAGTTAATGAAGAACTAATTAATGAGTTCATTGAATCAACAAATGAAGTCAGAAATACTGTTAAGTTTTGTAATAAAGTTGCTGCAGATACTATCTCTAAATATAATCAATTAAAGCAAGAATTTGATAATAATAAGTTTAATCAGAATATAACTAACATGAACTTAGATGAAATGTTTACTAACGGTCTGAGAAAAATGAAAGAATACAATAAATCTCTTAGAGGTATTAGAGGACAATATATAATTGCTATACTTTTACAAAGTAAGTTACTTGATAATAAAGAGAAAGACAGACTTGAGATGCATTATAGTTTTAATCAAGAAGATATAATGGAAGAAATAGAAAGAATTTTTACTAATGAAAATAAGCAAATGACCAATCCAACAGCGCCGAGTGAGAGATTACTATATCCAGATTTGTCATCAGTATCAGAAAAGTTGATAAACGAAAAGATTCAAGCTAATAATAAAATTAACAACTATATTAACATTATAAAAGGTTTTAGAAATTGTTATGAAACTGAAACTAATAACTATAATAAGAAGTTAAGTAGATATAAAAATTATATTAACATAGCTGAGATAACAGAAATAGTATTATCATCAATAGCAACAGCTGCAACAACAACATCAGTTTCATTAACAGGTATAGGATTAGCTTATTCTATACCAACAGCTTTTGCTACAGCAACAGTTTGTAGTTCTTTATCAAAAACAATTAATACTAAAATTAGAAATAAAATTATAAAGTATTCACAAATGTATATTTTAAGTAAACAATTTAGTGATAAGTTTAATAAACTATATACCAAATCAATGAATGATGATAAAATAGACAAGGATGAGTATAATGAATTTGTTAAGTTATATGAGGATTATAAGAAGAACAAGAAAAACAAGCTGAGTATTTTTTTAGATTAAAGATATTAGTGCTTAGTGATAACAATGTTTTTAGTAATAATAATATTAGTATTAATATTTATCCGCGAAGCTGTTACACCGATCGATAAATATATAATCATAATACTAGCTATAATCATAATCATAAACTTAATATAATCATAATATAATCATAATCATGGATATAATCATAATCATAATCATAATCATAATCAAATAATTATCTTTTCTAAGTATAACCCTCTACCTTTTTGTACTACCTTTATACCTTCACCAGTAGTTGCAAATTTAATAAAATCAGGTGTAGCCGCTAGAGCTGCTTTAGGGTTTCTAGATGCAGCTGCACTTCCTCTTTTACTTGCTATTTCTAATGCTCTTACTGGATTATTAGCTACTTTGTTTCCAAAGTTAACTGTAGCCCTACCAACACTTTTAAAGAAATCTTTAAGTCCTTCTGCTTCTATTGTTACATCAGATACTGTCATTGATTTATTCCTTCTACATAAAACACAATTACCTTTTAACATTTTAGTACCTTTTAAAGTGATAACTCCTAATATATATTGTACAGTACCACTATAATGTCTACCTCCAACGCAATATGAATTAGTTTTGAACTTATTTAAAAGACTCATTTCTATATATAAAAAACAATGGAAGTTAAAAAGTATAATCCCTTTGTTATTATTAAGCCTAAACCCAAGCCTAAGCCCAAGGTTAGACCTAAGCCTAAGATTAAGCTTGAAGCTGGAGGCTTAGCTCTTGAGAATAAAAAGAAATTAGATATTATTTATGCTAAAGGTTTTGTTAACACTAATAAGAAATAGTTGGGTATTCACAAGAATAACAATTAGAGCTGACTAGCTATAAGTATAAGTATAAGTATATGGTTATATATAAGTAAGAGTATATAATTATAACAATAACTATATTATACTATAATTATAAGTTACCGCCAGAGATATATCTAAAATTATGATTATCGCCAGAGTTATATCTTTGACTTAAATTATAACTATGATATAAAATCAACCATCTTATTACCATCACTATTCACACTAATAACCTTCCTAGTTAATACTAATGCATGACATATAACATCTGCAACTGCAGCACTAAATTTAAAATTAAGTTGTGTTGGTTGTGGACCTGTATGATCCCTTTGATATTTAGTATCGAATACATATATTCTATAATTACTTTTCAATGTTCTATGATTTATATATGGTTATATATTATGTGGTAGCCCATTATAATCTTTATTAAAGCTAACAATCCCTTTAAAAGCCTCATTATAATTATTGGTTCCATAATTAATATTCATTCTATCCTCAGGATAAAACTCACTACCAATCTTACAATAACATTCAGTAACATTCATTACATCAAATGTACTTGCATCATGAGTTTGTTCATTAACATTATTATTTTCAAAACCAACTATTATATATTGCGGTCTTGCCATACCACTTTCCATACCTAGATCAAACAAGAAGTTAGTAGCTTTGGGTACATTCTTATAAAATGTCTTTCTTTCATAATATCTAAAGTCTTTATTATTATTATTCTCACATTATTCTTTTTATTTAATCCTTTCCGCACAATAATTCTATTATCATTACTAGGATCAATACTAGGTACACACCATGATATATATCTAATTTCTATATTCTCATCATTAGCAACTGCACCAGGATTAGCATTAACTCTATATATAGCGCTCTATCATTATTATTTCTTTTTAAAATTAGTTTAAATCCTAAACCATATATAATCTTTTCTAATTTGGTTTATATTTTATAATTTTACTTTTATATATATCATTTTTGTAACAATAAGTTGCATCCAAATTAAAATCCATTTTTATTAGATAAAAAATGACAGACAACTTGATTCTATATGAACTACAAAATATACACGAAGCTTTAACTAAAACTAAAGAAGAGTATACACTTAAATTTAGAATGGTAAAACCAAAAGAAAAGTTTAACTTTAGTGAACCAATACTTAATACAACAAAATTGGGTTTAATTAGATTATCTGTTTATAATTCGGTGTTTAATGTGAATAGGCGAAATAATCATTTCTTATATGCTAGTACTGTTATAGAAGATGATGAGGCTTTACCTCAGGCTCTTAGCTCTGACCCTAACTTTAACCCTATCTCTACCTCAAGCCCAAACATTACATCTATACTTAATTATAATTATAAAGGAATCCCGTTGCTATATTCAACTATTACACCTGGAGCATATGAGTTAACTGATATAGCAGAATTAATAAAAAAAAAACTGATGGTAATGTTATAATAGAACCTGATAAGAATACGATGAAATGTTTAATGGAAATAAAACAAGGAGCACTCAGCTTTGATATAGAAAACTCACTAGACTCATTACTAGGATTTAGAAAAATATTTTATAAAAAAGATAGATATAAATCTCAGAAAATTTTTGATATTATGGGTTTCAATAATATTAACATTCATTGCAATATTATATCTGGAGCTAAAGATAATGGTAAAGATACAGACATACTATATACTTTTAATCCAACTGTACCACCAGGTTACTTGATAAATATTATACCAACTAATATCTTATATCAAAATGTAACTAAAGATAGAATAGAATATATTGAATTTCATATTAAAGATGAGCATGGAAGACCTATAGACTTTAATGGCGATATATTGAGTTTTACTTTACATTTGATTTAGACTTATACTTACACTTACACCTAGACTTATCTGTGAAGCAGGTTCCCGATACTTATACTTATACTTATCTGCGAAGCAGGTTCCCGATACTTAGACTTGTACTTAGACTTACACTTATCTGTGAAGCAGGTTCCCTTATACTTAAACTAAAGTACAAAACTCTCCGATCCCAATTAATTCTTAGTTTACCATTAATATTATTATTTTTAGTTTTATCAATGACAATATAATTATAAGGCTCTTTCCATACCTTATTACATATATTAGCAAAATCATTATAACTAAGTTCAACATTATTAAAGAAATCTTGACATATCGATGCTAGGTCTTTACCTCTCTGTTCAAACAAAATAAATAGATTACAGTTCTCTCTAACACTCTGCCTATCCAGAGAGAACAGGTTTTGATAAGATATATCATATTACAGTTATTATGTCTACCTCTACAAAAGTATTCATTAATAATTGGTTCTTTGTCTCTAACATCATCGAATATCAATAGTTTCTTTAAGTCTTTGGGTAGTTTATCGGGAGATGGTAAATCTTTTATATCTTTAATAAATTCAATATCTGCTTTGGGGTTTATTCTTTCTATACCATGGTACTGATCACCAGTAGGTCCAATGATGTATAGCTTATCAAAGTATGTACTAGCTAGAACTAGTTTTTTAAATAAGTTCTTACCACATTCACTAGGACCCGATATTATACATCTAAAATTATCAGGGAATGCAGCTTCAGTAATTATATCATCATCATCATTTAACCATGAATATAGATCATTATTTATGTTTATAGAGATACTGTTAGTAGGACTATTGTTATTAGGTTTAAACTTTTGATGAGGCTTCACCCATATTTCACCATGTTTTTCATCCAATATATATATATATAAAATTATCATTATCATTATCATTATCATTATCATTATCATTATCATTATCATTGTCATTATCATTATCATTATCATCATCATTATCATTATCATTATCATTAGCATTATCAATGTCATTACCACTATCATTAGCATTATCATTATCATTATCATTATCAATGACATTATCATTATCATTAACATTAACATTATCTTTATCATTAAAATTATCATTATCATTAACATTAACATTATCTTTATCATTAACATTATCTTTATCATTATCATTAACATTATATTTATCAGCAACATTAACCTCATCATTATCTTTACTACAACCTAAACAAAAACACTCATTATATATTCCTGGACATTTACATTGATTAACTAGAATATTCAAAGCACTTTTAATTCTAAATCCTCTATCAATAAGAGAGATCATATATAAACAATAAGCCCCACAATAAGATTCATCATATTGTTGTATTCTCTCATTAGAGCCTAGATCAACATATTCTTCTAAAAATAAAGGTAGAGTTTCTACATCATAACTATCAAAGTAATACATAGGACCATCTTCTCTTCTTATAACTAAAACCCAATGTGTACATTCAGTTGGATGTAGATTTACAATAATGTTAGAGTTAGGTTCACTTACCATTTCTGGTTTATCATCTCTCATTACAATTTCAATTGGTGTTAGACTTATATCTTTGCCTATATCTTTTATTCTGATATCACTCATAGCATTATTATCAATATTAAATTTATTATTGAATTCCTCAAAAGTTAGGATAAGCATTTTTATATATATAAATCTATTAAATCTAAGTCTAAGTCTAAGTCTAAGTCTAAATCTAAATCAAATCTATATTTATTATATAAAAATGGAAACAGGTAGTGCAGTTTTTATTTTTATTATTATTATTGGAATTTGTTATTTAATATTTGATTCAAGACCAAGTAAAAATACAAAACTAGAAGAAAGCTTTGGTGGATTTATGAATAGGAGTCTAGTTGGATTTGAATATGAAAAGTTACCATTACATACTATTGTGTATGGTGGAACTGGTACAGGCAAAACATTTTTTATTAGACAATATTTAAAATTATACTCAGTCCAAAATCAAGATCAAGATCAAGATCAAGATCAAGATCGAGATCAAGTTCAAGATCAAGCTAAAATTATAGTCATAGTGTGTAACGATGACAGAGACTGGATAGATCCTGAGTCTAATAAGTTTTATACTGGGTTTAATAAATGTGATATAAATATGATCACAAAAAATAATATGCATAAATTTCAAAATTGTGTAATAGTACTTGATGATATGGGTGATAGGTTAAATAAGGATATAGGTTATTTTTTTACTGAAGGTAGACATTATAATATTCAAATGATTGTAATGTGTCATAAACCAGCTCAAATAATTATAACAGCAAGAGTGAGTTGTGATACTATTTATTTAACAACTTATAATGGACCTGACCTATTTAAAAACTTTAATGAGATATATAAATGTGAACATGACTTCAATAAAATAATTAGTAAATTAAATAGTAACTATTATAATTATACAGATGGAATGTCAGATGAACTTCGTTATGGTATAATTAAATATAATAGAAAGAAAAACATTTTTATTATTATTAGTAGTAATAGAACAATGATATATGGTTCAAGAATTGGTTTCCTTGATTTAAAAGCTCTTAGTTTAAAAGATGATTTAGAGAGAGAAGATACAAATAAACTTATATGATATATGAAACCACTAATGATTAATGCAACAGATAGAAATGTTATTAATCATGATAATTATCAGTTTTATTTTAATAAACTTCTTACTTTAAATAATATTAAAATTCAGAATGATGTTCTAACTAAAGAAATGATTATGTGAAAGGGTATGCAAATTTTATCAAATATTGGTCGAATTATAGGCGCAAGAATATTTATGTTTAATTGTTTTTATCCTAATTCAAAATCAAGAAATGCTGGAACTGTAGCAATGGGAGCAAGTACAATGTTATGTAGAGTAAATCCATTAGTTAATGTTGGATATGGAGAAGAGTTGGAAGGTTAAACACGAAGCAGTTATACCGATCAGGGAAGCAGTTTGGTAAACCACGAACTTTGTTGGTACACTGATCAGTGTAACTATGACTTCGTCAATGAAGAGATGGGAATTTTGAATAGAAAGGGAGGAAGGTTTTTAAACAAACTATATGTAAATAATGAAGAATTTAGAGAAGAGATTATAAATTTTGTTAAGGATAAAAAAGAATTAGACCTTGATTTGATTTTAGATAAGAGATGTAAAACTAATACACTCAATACTTTAGGAAATAAATATTTAGCAGAGTGTATCACATCTAAAGATAATACTAAAGATTTAATTGAAATCATGGCTAAATATTACCCTGTGAAGGATTAGGTAAATATTTTAGTTTACCCTATTATAAATGCTTTCACAATGTTTAGAGTGTAACTATAAATGTGGAAACATTGCTTTTTTAAAATATCATTATGAATCATTTCATAAAGAAAAACTGATAAATGTATGTGTGGTAATATAATATTAAGTGGTATTTGTGCTAATAATTTTTCTCCGTGGGGTTGTTCTTTAAAAAATGAATCTAGTTCTAGTTCTAGCTCTAATTCTAGTTCTAACCCCACTTTCAATTCTAATTCTAATTCTAGTTCTAACCCTAGTTCTAGTTCTAACCCTAATTCTAACTCTAGTTCTAACCTTAGTTCTAGCTCTAGTTCTAGTTCTGGTTCTGGTTCTAACCCCAGTTCTAGCTCTAGTTCTGGTTCTGGTTCTATCTATGACTATAACTCTAACTCAGATCCTAACCCCAACCCTAGCCCTAACCTTATCCAAAACCCTAACCCTAACCTTAACCCCAGCTCAGAAGTATTAAATAGATGTTGTAATATGTGTAATTATATAGAACCACTAAATAATTCTGATGAGGGTAAGTATACATGTAGAAGTTGTACTTCAGCTAAAGTTAATTGTTTATATTGTACTTCTGTTGTGAGATATGACGGGATACGGGCTCATGTAAAGAAACAACATCCAGATATAGAATTGACTAGAGGATTTAGTAGAAATCTGCAAAGCAGGTTCCCTGATATAACTGATCGGTGTAACCGCTTCGCAGATAAAACAATTAATCCTAGTTGGCCAAATCCTAGAGCTGTAAGTCCCTTAGTTATTAACCAAACAGAGGATCTGTGAAGCAGTTTCACTGATAGTTGTTCATGTAAATACTATAATTTTGTATCATTTCTTATTAATAATGGAATAAATATAGAAAAAATAAAAGAAAATATAAATTTATTGAAAAGTATAGATAAATTGAAATAAAAAGTACAAAAAATAAAAAAATATCAAAAAAGAGTGATTCACTCTTTAAGAGCGAAAAAGAGCGATCTTTTCTACTGGGGATCACTCCGAATAAAAGTGAATCACTCTTAAAGAAATATAAATTTTGCTTTGATTTTTTGATTTTTTGTTTTATTTTTGATTTTAATTTTAATTTTTATCAAATTTAGAGCTAATATATAGTAGTGGATAAAACAAGGCTTCCAGAAATCAGTAAAATTTGGCCAGATTCGACATGCGTGATTAGCACTTGGAGAAACGGTCAATTTTTTGCTGGTGGCTGGAGGCCTTGTTTTATCCACTACTCTTGCGGGAAAATAAAGGATAACATTAACTTGATTAATCTCTATTCTAGAGTTCAGGGCACATTTCTCAGGCTTTAGCTGTGAAAAAACCACAAGAAACGATACAAGTGGTTTGTAACTTAACATTTTAGATCAATTTTATCATGCAGAAAGTGCAATCTTATCAAAAGCGGCGGAGAATCGCCTTTTTTGGCCGTGACAGGCAGTTAGAGAAAAATATGTTCTGTGCAAGAAACCACTATAAATACCTGTTATATTTTAATATTCAGAATTTTAAATTAGAAAAAACCTTGTTACTCGTTATTGGTTTTACTGGTCGCAGGAAATGCTACTAGTCTTAGATTGAGGGTGTGTCTATTGTTGATTTGGGTAGGAGATGCCAGACACATCATCGAATAATATTGGAGCACAGAAAAGGACTTAGGAAATATCTTAGAGCTTGGAAACTTAACTTACGATAATAAACTCGGAAAGAAATCAAATTTACCAGATTTATAACCACAGCTGCAGTTGACAATTTACAAAATGAATGTAAATCAGCTTTGAATGGCTGTTTGTCAAATATTGATATTTATCTGCCAATATTGAAAGGTAAATGCAACTTTGTGAACAATTTCAAGTGACCCATCTGTTTGCATTCATTTATGAAATGATACCAACTCACAGACCAAAAATCGCCTGATTTTTGATTCATTAACCATTTAACAAATGCAAACTGTTGAAATTATAATCATATTTCATATTATATATACGACTGATGTTTGTCAAAATCTTCACTCTTCTCTTCCCTTTTGAATCTCTTAAAATTATATTATCTTATTCTCTAACATCTTTTGAGCTTAAACAGCTTCAATCTCAAACTTGC